>NW_027675704.1:42500-90010 GCF_965601325.2 Salmo salar
CACACACACACACCGACAACACACACAAACAAACACACCGAAACACACACACACACACACCGACAACACACACACACACACCGACAACACACACACACACACCGACAACACACACACACACACACACCGACAAAACACACACACACACACACACCGACAACACACACACACACACTGACAACACACACACACACACACACACACACACACCGACAACACACACACACACACACCGACAACACACACACACACACACACACCGACATCACACACACACACACACACACCGACAACACACACACACCGACAACACACACACACACACACCACACACTCGGACAACACACACACACACACCGACAACACACACACACACCGACAACACACACACACACCTACCGACAACACACACACACAAACACTGACAACACACACACACACACCCACAACACACACACACACACACTGACAACACACACACACACACACCGACAACACACACACACACCGACAACACACACACACCGACAACACACACACACACACACCGACAACACATAAACACACACACACCGACAACACACACACACACACACCGACAACACACACACACAAACACTGACAACACACACACACACACCCACAACACACACACACACACACCGACAACACACACACACACACCGACAACACACACACACACCGACAACACACACACATACACACACACACACACACACACACACCGACAACACACACACACACACCGACAACACACACACACACCGACAACACACACACACACACCGACAACACACACACACACACACACCGACAACACACACACACACAACACACACACACACACACTGACAACACACACACACCGACAACACACACACACACACCGACAACACACACACACACACACAACACACACACACACCGACAACACACACACACAAACACACCGACAACACACACACACACACACCGACAACACACACACACACACACCGACAACACACACACACACACCGACAACACACACACACACACACACACACAACACATAAACACACACACACCGACAACACACACACACACACACACTGACAACACACACACACACACCGACAACACACACACACACAGACAACACACACACACACACCGACAACACACACACACACACACACACACACTGACCACACACACACACACACCGACAACACACACACACACACATCGACAACACACACACACCGACAACACACACACACACACACACCGACAACACACACACACACACACCGACAACACACACACACACACACACCGGCAACACACACACACACACACACCGACAACACACACACACACACACCGACAACACACACACACACACACACCACTGACAACACACACACACACCGACAACACACACACACACAAACACCAGCAACACACACACACACACCGACACACACACACACACACACCGACAACACACACACACCGACAACACACACACACACACACCGACAACACACACACACACACTGACAACACACACACACACACTGACAACACACACACACCGACAACACACACACACACACCGACAACACACACACACACACACCGACAACACACACACACCGACACACACACACACACACACGACAACACACACACACACACCGACAACACACACACACACACACAAACCGACAACACACACACACACACACCGACAACACACACACACACACCGACAACACACACACACACACACACACCGACAACACATACACACACACACACACACACACACACCGACAACACAGACACACACACCGACAACACACACACACACACACACCGACAACACACACACACACACACACACACCGATAACACACACACACCGACAACACACACACACACACCGACAACACACACACACACACACCGACAACACACACACACACACACCGACAACACACACACACACACCGACAACACACACACACACACCGACAACACACACACACACACACCGACAACACACACACACACACACACCGACAACACACACACACACACCGACAACACACACACACACACACCGACAACACACACACACACCGACAACACACACACACACACACCGACAACACACACACACACACCGACAACACACACACACACACACCGACAACACACAAACACACACACCGACAACACACACACACACACACCGACAACACACACACACACACCGACAACACACACACACACACACACACACCGACAACACACACACACACACCGACAACACACACACACACAACACACACACACACACACCGACAACACACACACACAAACACACCGACAACACACACACACACCGACAACACACACAAACCGACAACACACACACACACCGACAACACACACACACACACACCGACAACACACACACACACACACACACACCGACAACACACACACACACTGACAACACACACACACACACCGACAACACACACACACACCGACAACACACACACACACACAAACACACACACACACACCGACAACACACACACACACACACACCGACAACACACACACACCGACAACACACACACACACACACTCGGACAACACACACACACACACCGACAACACACACACACACAACACAGACACACACACCGACAACACACACACACCCACACTGACAACGCACACACAAACACTGACAACACACACACACACACCCACAACACACACACACACACACCGACAACACACACACACACCGACAACACACACACACACCGACAACACACACACACACACCGACAACACACACACACACACACCGACAACACATAAACACACACACACCGACAACACACACACACAGACACCGACAACACACACACACAAACACTGACAACACACACACACACACCCACAACACACACACACACACACACCGACAACACACACACACACACCGACAACACACACACACACCGACAACACACACACATACACACACACACACACACACACACACCGACAACACACACACCGACAACACACACACACACCGACAACACACACACACACACCGACAACACACACACACACACACCGACAACACATTAACACACACACACTCGGACAACACACACACACACACCGACAACACACACACACACAACACACACACACACACCGACAACACACACACACACACACCGACAACACACACACACAAACACTGACAACACACACACACACACCCACAACACACACACACACACACACCGACAACACACACACACACACCGACAACACACACACACACCGACAACACACACACACACACCGACAACACACACACACACACACCGACAACACATAAACACACACACACCGACAACACACACACACACCGACAACACACACACACAAACACTGACAACACACACACACACACCCACAACACACACACACACACTGACAACACACACACACACACTGACAACACACACACACCGACAACACACACACACACACCGACAACACACACACACACCGACAACACACACACACCGACAACACACACACACACACACACCGACAACACACACACACACACCGACAACACACACACACACACACACAAACCGACAACACACACACACACACCGACAATACACACACACACACCGACAACACACACACACACACACACACCGACAACACATACACACACACACACACACACCGACAACACAGACACACACACCGACAACACACACACACACACACAACGACAACACACACACACACACCGACAACACACACACACACACACTGACAACACACACACACACACACCGACAACACACACACACACACACCGACAACACACACACACACACCGACAACACACACACACACACACCGACAACACACACACACACACACACCGACAACACACACACACACACACCGACAACACACACACACACACCGACAACACACACACACACACACCGACAACACACACACACACACACCGACAACACACACACACACACACCGACAACACACACACACACCGACAACACACACACACACACACACCGACAACACACACACACACACCGACAACACACACACACACAACACACACACACACACACTGACAACACACACACACCGACAACACACACACACACACACAACACACACACACACCGACAACACACACACACAAACACACCGACAACACACACACACACACACCGACAACACACACACACACACACCGACAACACACACACACACACCGACAACACACACACACACACACCGACAAAACACACACACACACACACACCGACAACACACACACACACACACACACTGACAACACACACACACACACACACACACACACACCGACAACACACACACACACACACCGACAACACACACACACACACACACACACACCGACAACACACACACACACACACACACCGACAACACACACACACCGACAACACACACACACACACACACACACACTCGGACAACACACACACACACACCGACAACACACACACACACCGACAACACACACACACACCTACCGACAACACACACACACAAACACTGACAACACACACACACACACCCACAACACACACACACACACACTGACAACACACACACACACACACCGACAACACACACACACACCGACAACACACACACACCGACAACACACACACACACACACCGACAACACATAAACACACACACACCGACAACACACACACACACACACCGACAACACACACACACAAACACTGACAACACACACACACACACCCACAACACACACACACACACACCGACAACACACACACACACACCGACAACACACACACACACCGACAACACACACACATACACACACACACACACACACACACACCGACAACACACACACACACACCGACAACACACACACACACCGACAACACACACACACACACCGACAACACACACACACACACACCGACAACACATAAACACACACACACTGACAACACACACACACACACACCGACAACACACACACACACACCGACAACACACACACACACACACCGACAACACATAAACACACACACACAGACAACACACACACACACACACCGACAACACACACACACCGACAATACACACACACACACACACACACCGACCACACACACACACACCGACAACACACACACACACACACACCGACAACACACACACACACACCGAACCACACACACACACACACACACCGACAACACACACACACACACACCGACAACACACACACACACACCGACAACACACACACACCGGCAACACACACACACACACCGATAACACACACACAACACACACACACACCGACAACACACACACACAAACACACCGACAACACACACACACACACACCGACAACACACACACACACAACGACAACACACACACACACACCGACAACACACACACACACACACACACCGACAACACACACACACACACCGACAACACACACACACACACACCGACAACACACACACACACACACACACCGACAACACACACACACACACTGACAACACACACACACACACACACACACACACCGACAACACACACACACACACACACCGACAACACACACACACCGACAACACACACACACACACACACACCGACAACACACACACACCGACAACACACACACACACACACACACACACTCGGACAACACACACACACACACTGACAACACACACACACACAACACACACACACACACCGACAACACACACACACACCGACAACACACACACACAAACACTGACAACACACACACACACACCCACAACACACACACACACACACCGACAACACACACACACACACCGACAACACACACACACACCGACAACACACACACACACACCGACAACACACACACACACACACCGACAACACATAAACACAAACACACCCACAACACACACACACACACACCGACAACACACACACACACACCCACAACACACACACACACCGACAACACACACACATACACACACACACACACACACCGACAACACACACACACACACCGACAACACACACACACACCGACAACACACACACACACACCGACAACACACACACACACACACCGACAACACATAAACACACACACACCGACAACACACACACACACACCGAACCACACACACACACACACACACCGACAACACACACACACACACACCGACAACACACACACACACACCGACAACACACACACACCGGCAACACACACACACACACCGATAACACACACACAACACACACACACACCGACAACACACACACACAAACACACCGACAACACACACACACACACACCGACAACACACACACACACACCGACAACACACACACACACACACACCGACAACACACACACACACACCGACAACACACAGACACACACACCGACAACACACACACACACACACACACCGACAACACACACACACACACTGACAACACACACACACACACACACACACACACACACACACACACCGACAACACACACACACACACACACCGATAACACACACACACACACACATCGACAACACACACACACACACACACCGACAACACACACACACCGACAACACACACACACACACACACTCGGACAACACACACACACACACCGACAACACACACACACACAACACACACACACACACCGACAACACACACACACACACACCGACAACACACACACACAAACACTGACAACACACACACACACACCCACAACACACACACACACCGACAACACACACACACACACCGACAACACACACACACACCGACAACACACACACACACACCGACAACACACACACACACACCGACAACACATAAACACACACACACCGACAACACACACACACACACACCGACAACACACACACACAAACACTGACAACACACACACACACCCACAACACACACACACACACACCGACAACACACACACACACACCGACAACACACACACACACCGACAACACACACACATACACACACACACACACACACACACCGACAACACACACACACACACCGACAACACACACACACACCGACAACACACACACACCGACAACACACACACACACACACCGACAACACATAAACACACACACACTGACAACACACACACACACACACCGACAACACACACACACACACACACCGACAACACACACACACACACACCGACAACACATAAACACACACACACAGACAACACACACACACACCGACAACACACACACACCGACAATACACACACACACACACACACCGACCACACACACACACACCGACAACACACACACACACACACCGACAACACACACACACACACACCGACAACACACTCACTCACACCAACAACACACACACACCGGCAACACACACACACACACCGATAACACACACACACACACACACACACCGACAACACACACACACACCGACAACACACACACACACACACCGACAACACACACACACACACCGACAACACACACACACACACCGACAACACACACACACACAACACACACACACACACCGACAACACACACAAACACACCGACAACACACACAAACACACACAACACACACACACACACACCGACAACACACACACACACACACCGACAACACACACACACACACACACACACCGACAACACACACACACACACCGACAACACACACACACACACACCGACAACACACACACACACACACCGACAACACACACACACACAACACACACACACACACCGACAACACACACACACACACACCGACAACACACACACACCGACAACACACACACACAAACACACCGGCAACACACACACACACACACCGACAACACACACAAACACACACCGACAACACACACACACACACCGACAACACACACACACACACACACACACACACCGACAACACACACACACACCGACAACACACACACACACACACACACACACCGACAACACACACACACACACACACCGACAACACACACACACAGACAACACACACAAACACACACACCGACAGCATACACACACACACACACCGACAACACACACACACACAACACACACACACCGACAACACACACACACACACACACACACCGACAACACACACACACACACACCGACAACACACACACACACAACACACACACACCGACAACACACACACACACCGACAACACACACACACACACACCGACAACACACACACACACCGACAACACACACACACACACCGACAACACACACACACACACAACACACACACACACACCGACAACACACACAAACACACCGACAACACACACACACACACACAACACACACACACACACCGACAACACACACACACACACACCGACAACACACACACACACACACACCGACAACACACACACACACACCGACAACACACACACACACCGACAACACACACACACACACACACCGACAACACACACACACACAACACACACACACACACCGACAACACACACACACACACACCAACAACACACACACACCGACAACACACACACACAAACACACCGGCAACACACACACACACACCGACAACACACACACACACACCGACAACACACACACAGACACCGACAACACACACACACACACCGACAACACACACACACACACACACACCGACACACACACACACACACACACACACACACACACACACCGACAACACACACACACAACACACACACACACCGACAACACACACACACACACACCGACAACACACACACACACACACCGACAACACACACACACACACACACCGACAACACACACACACACACACCGACAACACACACACACTCACACCGACAACACACACACACACACCGACAACACACACACACACACACACCGACAACACACACACACACAACGAC
Organism: Salmo salar; assembly: GCF_965601325.2. Taxonomy (NCBI): domain Eukaryota; kingdom Metazoa; phylum Chordata; class Actinopteri; order Salmoniformes; family Salmonidae; genus Salmo; species Salmo salar. The sequence goes on from NW_027675704.1 coordinate 51,703, forward strand.
AACACACACACACACAACACACACACACACACACTGACAACACACACACCGACAACACACACACACACCGACAACACACACACACACACACAACACACACACACACACCGACAACACACACACACACACACCGACAACACACACACACACACACACACACACACACACCGAGAACACACACACACACACACCGACAACACACACACACACACCGACAACACACACACACACACACACACACACACACACCGACAACACACACACACACACACCGACAACACACACACACACACACCGACAACACACACACACACATCGGCAACACACACACACACACCGACAACACACACACACACACACACCGACAACACACACACACACACACACACACACACACACACACACACACACACACACACACACACACACACACACACACACCGACAACACACACACACACACACTGACAACACAGACACACACACACCGACAACACACACACACACACACCGACAACACATAAACACACACACAAAGACAACACACACACACACACACCTACAACACACACACACCGACAATACACACACACACACACACACACACACCGACCACACACACACACACCGACAACACACACACACACACACCGACAACACACACACACACACACCGACAACACACTCACTCACACCAACAACACACACACACCGGCAACACACACACACACACCGATAACACACACACACACACACACCGACAACACACACACACACACTGACAACACACACACACACACACACCGACAACACACACACACACACACACCGACAACACACACACACACACCGACAACACACACACACACAAACCGACAACACACACACACACACCGACAACACACACACACACACACCGACAACACACACACACCGACAACACACACACACACCGACAACACACACACACACACACCGACAACACACACACACACACACACCGACAACACACACACACACACACACCGACTACACACACACACACACACCGACAACACACACACACACACACACACACCGATAACACACACACACCGACAACACACACACACACACACACACTCACACACCGACAACACACACACCGACAACACACACACCGACAACACACACACACACACCGAAAACACACACACACACACACCGACAACACACACACACACACACCGACAACACACACACACACACACACACACACACCGACAACACACACACACACACATCGACAACACACACACACACACACACACACACCGACAACACACACACACACCGACAACACACACACACACACACACCGACAACACACACACACAGACAACACACACAAACACACACACCGACAGCACACACACACACACACACCGACAACACACACACACACAACACACACACACCGACAACACACACACACACACCCGACAACACACACACACACACACCGACAACACACACACACACACACACACCGACAACACACACACACACACACACACCGACAACACACACACACACACCGACAACACACACACACACACACCGACAACACACACACACACACACACACACCGACAACACACACACACACACCGACAACACACACACACACCGACAACACACACACACAAAACACACACACACACCGACAACACACACACACACACCGACAACATACACACACATACACCGACAACACACACACACACACACCGACAACCCACCGACAACACACACACACACACCGACAACACACACACACCGACAACACACACACACACCGACAACACACACACACACACCGACAACACACACACACACACACACACCAACAACACACACACACACACACACCGACAACACACACACACACCGACAACACACACACACACACACACACACACCGACAACACACACACACACACTGATAACACACACACACCGACAACACACACACACACACACCGACAACACACACACACACACCGACAACACACACACACACACCGACAACACACACACACCGACAACACACACACACACACCGACAACAAACACACACACACACCGACAACACACACACACACCGACAACACACACACCGACAACACACACACACACAAGACACACACACACACACCGACAACACACACACACACACACCGACAACACACACACACACACACACACACCGACAACACACACACACACACACACACCGACAACACACACACAAACACCGACAACACACACACACACACACACACCGACAACACACACACACACACACACACACCGACAACACACACACACACACACCGACAACACACACACACACCGACAACACACACACACACACAAAACACACACACACACCGACAACACACACACACACACCGACAACACACACACACATACACCGACAACACACACACACACACACCGACAACCCACCGACAACACACACACACACACCGACAACACACACACACCGACAACACACACACACACACACACACCGACAACACACCGACAACACACACACACACACACACCGACAACACACACACACACACCGACAACACACACACACACACCGACAACACACACACACACACACACACACACACACACCGACAACACACACACACACACACTGACAACACACACACACCGACAACACACACACACACACACCGACAACACACACACACACACCGACAACACACACACACACACCGACAACACACACACACAACACACACACACACACACCGACAACACACACACACACACACACACACACACCGACAACAAACACACACACACCGACAACCCACACACACACACACACCGACAACACACACACACACACACCGACAACACACACACACACACACACACACACCGACAACAAACACACACACACCGACAACCCACACACACACACACACCGACAACACACACACACACACCCACAACACACACACACACACACCGACAACACACACACCGACAACACACACACACACAACACACACACACACCGACAACACACACACACACACACACACACACCGACAACACACACACACAACACACACACACACACCGACAACACACACACACACCGACAACACACACACACACACACCGACAACACACACACACACAACACACACACACCGACAACACACACACACACACACACACCGACAACTCACACACACACACACCGACAACACACACACACACAACACACATACACACACACCGACAACACACACACACACACACACACACACACACACACCGACAACATACACACACACACACCGACAACACACACACACACACCGACAACACACACACACACACACACCGACAACACACACACACACACACACCGACAACACACACACACACACCGACAACACACACACACACACACCGACAACACACACACACACCGACAACACACACACCGACAACACACACACACACACAAGACACACACACACACACCGACAACACACACACACACACACCGACAACACACACACACACACACACACCGACAACACACACACACACACACACAACGACAACACACACACACACACACACGACAACACACACACACACAACACACAACACACACACCGACACACACACACACACACACACACACCGACAACACACACACACACACACCGACAACACACACACACACACACACACACACACACACCGACAACACACACACACACACCGACAACACACACACACACACCGACACACACACACACACACCGACAACACACACACACACCGACAACACACACACACACCGACAACACACACACACACAACACACACACACACACCGACAACACACACACACCGACAACACACACACACCGACAACACACACACACAAACACACCGGACCACACACACACACACACACACCGACAACACACACACACACACACCGACAACACACACACACACACACACACACCGACAACACACACACACACACACACCGACAACACACACACACAAACCGACAACACACACACACACACAACACACACACACACACACACCGACAACACACACAAACACACCGACAACACACACACACACAACACACACACACACACACCGACAACACACACACACACACCGACAACACACACACACACACACACACCGACAACACACACACACACCGACAACACACACACACACACACCGACAACACACACACACACCGACAACACACACACACACAACACACACACACACACCGACAACACACACACACACACACCGACAACACACACACACCGACAACACACACACACAAACACACCGGCCACACACACACACACACACATCGACAACACACACACACACACAACGACAACACACACACACACACACACACACCGACAACACACACACACACACACCGACAACACACACACACACACACACCGACTACACACACACACACACACCGACAACACACACACACACACACACACCGATAACACACACACACCGACACACACACACACACACACACACACACACACCGACAACACACACACCGACAACACACACACCGACAACACACACACACACACCGAAAACACACACACACACACACACCGACAACACACACACACACACACCGACAACACACATACACACACACACACACACCGACAACACACACACACACACACCGACAACACACACACACACACACACACACACACACACCGACAACACACACACACACACACACACACACCGACAACACACACACACACACACACACCGACAACACACACACACACACACACCGACTACACACACACACACACACCGACAACACACACACACACACACACACACACCGATAACACACACACACCGACAACACACACACACACACACACACACACACCGACAACACACACACCGACAACACACACACCGACAACACACACACACACACCGAAAACACACACACACACACACCGACAACACACACACACACACACCGACAACACACACACACACACACACACCGACAACACACACACACACACACCGACAACACACACACACACACACACACACACCGACAACACACACACACACCGACAACACACACACACACACACACCGACAACACACACACACAGACAACACACACAAACACACACACCGACAGCACACACACACACACACACCGACAACACACACACACAGACAACACACACAAACACACACACCGACAGCACACACACACACACACACCCGACAACACACACACACACACACCGACAACACACACACACACACACACACACCGACAACACACACACACACACACACACCGACAACACACACACACACACCGACAACACACACACACACACACCGACAACACACACACACACACACACACCGACAACACACACACACACACCGACAACACACACACACACCGACAACACACACACACAAAACACACACACACACCGACAACACACACACACACACCGACAACATACACACACATACACCGACAACACACACACACACACACCGACAACCCACCGACAACACACACACACACACCGACAACACACACACACCGACAACACACACACACACACCGACAACACACCGACAACACACACACACACACACACACCAACAACACACACACACACACACACCGACAACACACACACACACACACCGACAACACACACACACACACACACACACACCGACAACACACACACACACACTGATAACACACACACACCGACAACACACACACACACACACCGACAACACACACACACACACACACACCGACAACACACACACACACACACCGACAACATACACACACACACACCGACAACACACACACACACACCGACAACACACACACACACACCGACAACACACACACACACACCGACAACATACACACACACACACCGACAACACACACACACACACCGACAACACACACACACACACCGACAACACACACACCGACAACACACACACACAAGACACACACACACACACCGACAACACACACACACACACACCAACAACACACACACACACACACACACACCGACAACACACACACACACACACACACCGACAACACACACACAAACACCGACAACACACACACACACACACCGACAACACACACACACACACACACACACCGACAACACACACACACACACACCGACAACACACACACACACCGACAACACACACACACACACAAAACACACACACACACCGACAACACACACACACACACACCGACAACACACACACACATACACCGACAACACACACACACACACACCGACAACCCACCGACAACACACACACACACACCGACAACACACACACACCGACAACACACACACACATACACACACCGACAACACACCGACAACACACACACACACACACACCGACAACACACACACACACACCGACAACACACACACACACACCGACAACACACACACACACACACACACACACACACCGACAACACACACACACACACACACACTGATAACACACACACACCGACAACACACACACACACACACCGACACACACACACACACACACACACCGACAACACAAACACACACACCGACAACACACACACACACACCGACAACACACACACACACACAACACACACACACACACACCGACACCACAACACACACACACACACCGACAACAAACACACACACACCGACAACCCACACACACACACACACCGACAACACACACACACACACACCGACAACACACACACACACACACACACACACACCGACAACAAACACACACACACCGACAACCCACACACACACACACACCGACAACACACACACACACACCGACAACACACACACACACACACCGACAACACACACACACACACACACACCGACAACACACACACCGACAACACACACACACACAACACACACACACACCGACAACACACACAGACACACACACACACACACCGACAACACACACACACAACACACACACACACACACCGACAACACACACACACACCGACAACACACACACACACACCGACAACACACACACACACAACACACACACACCGACACACACACACACACACACACACCGACAACTCACACACACACACACCGACAACACACACACACACAACACACATACACACACACCGACAACACACACACACACACACACACACCGACAACATACACACACACACACCGACAACACACACACACACACCGACAACACACACAAACACACACACCGACAACACACACACACACACACCGACAACACACACACACACACCGACAACACACACACACACACACCGACAACACACACACACACCGACAACACACACACCGACAACACACACACACACAAGACACACACACACACACCGACAACACACACACACACACACCGACAACACACACACACACACACACACCGACAACACACACACACACACACAACGACAACACACACACACACACACATCGACAACACACACACACACAACACAAACACACACACCGACAACACACACACACACACACCGACAACACACACACACACACACCGACAACACACACACACACAACACACACACACACCGACAACACACACACACACACCGACAACACACACACACACACACCGACAACACACACACACACACACACCGACAACACACACACACAAACCGACAACACACACACACACAACACACACACACACACACACCGACAACACACACAAACACTCCGACAACACACACACACACAACACACACACACACACCGACAACACACACACACACACCGACAACACACACACACACACACACACCGACAACACACACACACACCGACAACACACACACACACCGACAACACACACACACACCGACAACACACACACACACAACACACACACACACACCGACAACACACACACACACACACCGACAACACACACACACCGACAACACACACACACAAACACACCGGCCACACACACACACACACACACCGACAACACACACACACACACACCGACAACACACACACACACACACACACACCGACAACACACACACACACACACACCGACAACACACACACACAAACCGACAACACACACACACACACAACACACACACACACACACACCGACAACACACACAAACACACCGACAACACACACACACACAACACACACACACACACACCGACAACACACACACACACACCGACAACACACACACACACACACACACCGACAACACACACACCGACAACACACACACACACACCGACAACACACACACACACCGACAACACACACACACACAACACACACACACACACCGACAACACACACACACACACACCGACAACACACACACACCGACAACACACACACACAAACACACCGGCCACACACACACACACACACATCGACAACACACACACACACACACACCGACAACACACACACACACACACACACACCGACAACACACACACACACACACACACCGACAACACACACACACACACACCGACAACACACACACACACACCGACAACACACACACACACACACCGACAACACACACACACACACACACACCGACAACACACACACCGACAACACACACACACACAACACACACACACACCGACAACACACACAGACACACACACACACACACCGACAACACACACACACAACACACACACACACACACCGACAACACACACACACACCGACAACACACACACACACACCGACAACACACACACACACAACACACACACACCGACAACACACACACACACACACCGACAACTCACACACACACACACCGACAACACACACACACACAACACACATACACACACACCGACAACACACACACACACACACACACACCGACAACATACACACACACACACCGACAACACACACACACACACCGACAACACACACAAACACACACACCGACAACACACACACACACACACCGACAACACACACACACACACCGACAACACACACACACACACACCGACAACACACACACACACCGACAACACACACACCGACAACACACACACACACAAGACACACACACACACACCGACAACACACACACACACACACCGACAACACACACACACACACACACACCGACAACACACACACACACACACAACGACAACACACACACACACACACATCGACAACACACACACACACAACACAAACACACACACCGACAACACACACACACACACACCGACAACACACACACACACACACCGACAACACACACACACACAACACACACACACACCGACAACACACACACACACACCGACAACACACACACACACACACCGACAACACACACACACACACACACCGACAACACACACACACAAACCGACAACACACACACACACAACACACACACACACACACACCGACAACACACACAAACACTCCGACAACACACACACACACAACACACACACACACACCGACAACACACACACACACACCGACAACACACACACACACACACACACCGACAACACACACACACACCGACAACACACACACACACCGACAACACACACACACACCGACAACACACACACACACAACACACACACACACACCGACAACACACACACACACACACCGACAACACACACACACCGACAACACACACACACAAACACACCGGCCACACACACACACACACACACCGACAACACACACACACACACACCGACAACACACACACACACACACACACACCGACAACACACACACACACACACACCGACAACACACACACACAAACCGACAACACACACACACACACAACACACACACACACACACACCGACAACACACACAAACACACCGACAACACACACACACACAACACACACACACACACACCGACAACACACACACACACACCGACAACACACACACACACACACACACCGACAACACACACACCGACAACACACACACACACACCGACAACACACACACACACCGACAACACACACACACACAACACACACACACACACCGACAACACACACACACACACACCGACAACACACACACACCGACAACACACACACACAAACACACCGGCCACACACACACACACACACATCGACAACACACACACACACACACACCGACAACACACACACACACACACACACACCGACAACACACACACACACACACACACCGACAACACACACACACACACACCGACAACACACACACACACACACCGACAACACACACACACACCGACAACACACACACACACACACACCGACAACACACACACACAGACAACACACACACACACACCGACAGCACACACACACACACACACCGACAACACATACACACACAACACACACACACCGACAACACACACACACACACCCGACAACACACACACAAACACACCGACAACACACACACACACACACCGATAACACACACACACCGACAACACACACACACACACACACACCAACAACTCACACACACACACACACACCGACTACACACACACACACACACACCGACAACACACACACACACACCGACAACACACACACACACAACACACACACACACACACCGACAACACACACACACACACACACCGACAACACACACACACACACCGACAACACACACAAACACACACCGACAACACACACACACACAACACACACACACCGACAACACACACACACACACACACACAACACACACACACACACACACCGACAACACACACACACACATCGACAACACACACACACACAACACACACACACACACCGACAACACACACACACACACACACACCGACAACACACACACACACACCGACAACACACACACACACAACACACACACACACCGACAACACACACAAACACCGACAACACACACACATACACACCGACAACACACACACACACACACACCGACAACACACACACACACACCGACAACACACACACACACAATACACACACACACACCGACAACACACACAAACACACCGACAACACACAGACACACACACAACACACACACACACACACCAACAACACACACACACACACCGACAACACACACACACACACACACACACACCGACAACACACACATACACACCGACAACACACACACACACAAACCGACAACACACACACACACACACCAACAACACACACACACACAACACACACACACACACCGACAACACACACACACACACACCGACAACACACACACACCGACAACACACACACACAAACACACCGGCAACACACACAAACACACACCGACAACACACACACACACACCGACAACACACACACACACACACACACACACCGACAACACACACACACACACACCGACAACACACACACACACACACACACACACCGACAACACACACACACACCGACAACAAACACACACACACACACCGACAACACACACACACACACACCGACACCACACACACACACAACACACACACAAACCGACAACACACACACACACCGACAACACACACACACACACACCGACAACACACACACACACACACCGACAACACACACACACACACCGACAACACACACACACACACAACACACACACACACACCGACAACACACACAAACACACCGACAACACACACACACACACAACACACACACACACACCGACAACACACACACACACACACCGACAACACACACACACACACACCGACAACACACACACACACACACCGACAACACACACACACACCGACAACACACACACACACACACACCGACAACACACACACACACAACACACACACACACACCGACAACACACACACACACACCGATAACACACACACACCGACAACACACACACACAAACACACCGGCAACACACACACACACACCGACAACACACACACACACACCGACAACACACACACACACACCGACAACACACACACACACACACACACCGACAACACACACACACACACACCGACAACACACACACACACACACACACACCGACAACACACACACACACCGACAACACACACACACACACACACCGACAACACACAAACACAGACAACACACACAAACACACACACCGACAGCACACACACACACACACACCGACAACACACACACACACAACACACACACACCGACAACACACACACACACACCCGACAACACACACACACACACACCGACAACACACACACACACACACACACCGACAACACACACACACACACACACACCGACAACACACACACACACACCGACAACACACACACACACACACACCGACAACACACACACACACACACACACAGACAACACACACACACACACCGACAACACACACACACACCGACAACACACACACACACACACACACACCGACAACAAACACACACACACACACACACACACCGACAACACACACACACACACACACACACACACCGACAACAAACACACACACACCGACAACACACACACACATACACACCAACAACACACACACACACACACACCGACAACACACACACACACAACACACACACACACACCGACAACACACACACACATCGACAACACACACACACACACCGACAACACACACACACACAACACACACACACACACACCAACAACACACACACACACACACCGACAACACACACACACACAACACACACACACTACCACCGACAACACACACACACACATCGACAACACACACACACACACCGACAACACACACACACACAACACACACACACACAACGACAACACACACACACACACACCGACAACACACACACACACACACCGACAACACACACACACACCGACAACACACACACACACACACACACACCGACAACACACACACACACACACACCGACAACACACACACACAGCGACAACACACACACACACAACACACACACACACACACACACCGACAACACACACACACCGACAACACACACACACACCGACAACACACACACACACCGACAACACACACACACACACACACACACCGACAACACACACACACACACACCGATAACACACACACACCGACAACACACACACACCGACAACACACACACACACCGACAACACACACACACACACACCGACAACACACACACACCGACAACACACACACACAAACACACCGGCAACACACACAAACACACACCGACAACACACACACACACACCGACAACACACACACACACACACACACACCGACAACACACACACACACACACCGACAACACACACACACACACACACACACACCGACAACACACACACACACCGACAACAAACACACACACACACACCGACAACACACACACACACACACCGACAACACACACACACACAACACACACAAAAACCGACAACACACACACACACACACAACACACACACACACACACCGACAACACACACACACACACACCGACAACACACACACACACACCGACAACACACACACACACACAACACACACACACACACCGACAACACACACAAACACACCGACAACACACACACACACACACACAACACACACACACACACCGACAACACACACACACACACACCGACAACACACACACACACACACACACCGACAACACACACACACACACACCGACAACACACACACACACCGACAACACACACACACACACACACCGACAACACACACACACACAACACACACACACACACCGACAACACACACACACACACCGATAACACACACACACCGACAACACACACACACAAACACACCGGCAACACACACACACACACCGACAACACACACACACACACCGACAACACACACACACACACCGACAACACACACACACACACACACACCGACAACACACACACACACACACCGACAACACACACACACACACACACACACCGACAACACACACACACACCGACAACACACACACACACACACACCGACAACACACAAACACAGACAACACACACAAACACACACACCGACAGCACACACACACACACACACCGACAACACACACACACACAACACACACACACCGACAACACACACACACACACCCGACAACACACACACACACACACCGACAACACACACACACACACACACACCGACAACACACACACACACACACACACCGACAACACACACACACACACCGACAACACACACACACACACACACCGACAACACACACACACACACACACACAGACAACACACACACACACACCGACAACACACACACACACCGACAACACACACACACACACACACACACCGACAACAAACACACACACACACACACACACACCGACAACACACACACACACACACACACACACCGACAACAAACACACACACACCGACAACACACACACACATACACACCGACAACACACACACACACACACACCGACAACACACACACACACACACACCGACAACACACACACACACCGACAACACACACACACAAACACACACACACACACACCAACAACACACACACACACACACACCGACAACACACACACACACAACACACACACACACACCGACAACACACACACACACATCGACAACACACACACACACACCGACAACACACACACACACAACACACACACACACACACCAACAACACACACACACACACACCGACAACACACACACACACACCGACAACACACACACACACACACAAACCGACAACACACACACACACACACCGACAACACACACACACACACCGACAACACACACACACACACACACCGACAACACATACACACACACACACACACACACCGACAACACAGACACACACACCGACAACACACACACACACACACACCGACAACACACACACACACACACACACACCGATAACACACACACACCGACAACACACACACACACACCGACAACACACACACACACACACCGACAACACACACACACACACACCGACAACACACACACACACACCGACAACACACACACACACACCGACAACACACACACACACACACCGACAACACACACACACACACACACACCGACAACACACACACACACACACCGACAACACACACACACACCGACAACACACACACACACACACACCGACAACACACACACACACAACACACACACACACACCGACAACACACACACACACACCGATAACACACACACACCGACAACACACACACACAAACACACCGGCAACACACACACACACACCGACAACACACACACACACACCGACAACACACACACACACACCGACAACACACACACACACACACACACCGACAACACACACACACACACACCGACAACACACACACACACACACACACACCGACAACACACACACACACCGACAACACACACACACACACACACCGACAACACACAAACACAGACAACACACACAAACACACACACCGACAGCACACACACACACACACACCGACAACACACACACACACAACACACACACACCGACAACACACACACACACACCCGACAACACACACACACACACACCGACAACACACACACACACACACACACCGACAACACACACACACACACACACCGACAACACACACACACACACCGACAACACACACACACACACACACCGACAACACACACACACACACACACACAGACAACACACACACACACACCGACAACACACACACACACCGACAACACACACACACACACACACACACCGACAACAAACACACACACACACACACACACACCGACAACACACACACACACACACACACACACACCGACAACAAACACACACACACCGACAACACACACACACATACACACCAACAACACACACACACACACACACCGACAACACACACACACACAACACACACACACACACCGACAACACACACACACATCGACAACACACACACACACACCGACAACACACACACACACAACACACACACACACACACCAACAACACACACACACACACACCGACAACACACACACACACAACACACACACACTACCACCGACAACACACACACACACATCGACAACACACACACACACACCGACAACACACACACACACAACACACACACACACAACGACAACACACACACACACACACCGACAACACACACACACACACACCGACAACACACACACACACCGACAACACACACACACACACACACACACCGACAACACACACACACACACACCGACAACACACACACACAGCGACAACACACACACACACAACACACACACACACACACACACCGACAACACACACACACCGACAACACACACACACACCGACAACACACACACACACCGACACACACACACACACACACACACACCGACAACACACACACACACACACCGATAACACACACACACCGACAACACACACACACCGACAACACACACACACACCGACAACACACACACACACACACCGACAACACACACACACCGACAACACACACACACAAACACACCGGCAACACACACAAACACACACCGACAACACACACACACACACCGACAACACACACACACACACACACACACCGACAACACACACACACACACACCGACAACACACACACACACACACACACACACCGACAACACACACACACACCGACAACAAACACACACACACACACCGACAACACACACACACACACACCGACAACACACACACACACAACACACACAAAAACCGACAACACACACACACACACACAACACACACACACACACACCGACAACACACACACACACACACCGACAACACACACACACACACCGACAACACACACACACACACAACACACACACACACACCGACAACACACACAAACACACCGACAACACACACACACACACACACAACACACACACACACACCGACAACACACACACACACACACCGACAACACACACACACACACACACACCGACAACACACACACACACACACCGACAACACACACACACACCGACAACACACACACACACACACACCGACAACACACACACACACAACACACACACACACACCGACAACACACACACACACACCGATAACACACACACACCGACAACACACACACACAAACACACCGGCAACACACACACACACACCGACAACACACACACACACACCGACAACACACACACACACACCGACAACACACACACACACACACACACCGACAACACACACACACACACACCGACAACACACACACACACACACACACACCGACAACACACACACACACCGACAACACACACACACACACACACCGACAACACACAAACACAGACAACACACACAAACACACACACCGACAGCACACACACACACACACACCGACAACACACACACACACAACACACACACACCGACAACACACACACACACACCCGACAACACACACACACACACACCGACAACACACACACACACACACACACCGACAACACACACACACACACACACCGACAACACACACACACACACCGACAACACACACACACACACACACCGACAACACACACACACACACACACACAGACAACACACACACACACACCGACAACACACACACACACCGACAACACACACACACACACACACACACCGACAACAAACACACACACACACACACACACACCGACACACACACACACACACACACACACACACCGACAACAAACACACACACACCGACAACACACACACACATCACACACCGACAACACACACACACACACACCCACAACACGCACACACACACACACACACACACACCGACACACACACACACACACCGACAACACACACACACACAACACACACACACACACACCAACACACACACACACACACACACCGACAACACACACACACACAACACACACACACACACCGACAACACACACACACACATCGACAACACACACACACACACCGACAACACACACACACACACACAACACACACACACACACACCAGACAACACACACACACACACACCGACAACACACACACACACACCGACAACACACACACACACACACACACACCGACAACACACACACACACACACCGACAACACACACACACACCGACAACACACACACACACAACACACACACACACACACACACCGACAACACACACACACCGACAACACACACACACACCGACAACACACACACACACCGACAACACACACACACACACACACACACCGACAACACACACACACACACACCGATAACACACACACACCGACAACACACACACACCGACAACACACACACACACCGACAACACACACACACACACACCGACAACACACACACACCACACCGACACACACACACACACACACCGGCAACACACACAAACACACACCGACAACACACACACACACACCGACAACACACACACACACACACACACACCGACAACACACACACACACACACCGACAACACACACACACACACACACACACCCGACAACACACACACACACCGACAACAAACACACACACACACACCGACAACACACACACACACACACCGACAACACACACACACACAACACACACAAAACCGACAACACACACACACACACACAACACACACACACACACACCGACAACACACACACACACCACACCGACAACACACACACACACACCGACAACACACACACACACACAACACACACACACACACCGACAACACACACAAACACACCGACAACACACACACACACACACACAACACACACACACACACCGACAACACACACACACACACACCGACAACACACACACACACACACACACCGACAACACACACACACACACACCGACAACACACACACACACCGACAACACACACACACACACACACCGACAACACACACACACACAACACACACACACACACCGACAACACACACACACACACCGACAACACACACACACCGACAACACACACACACAAACACACCGGCAACACACACACACACACCGACAACACACACACACACACCGACAACACACACACACACACCGACAACACACACACACACACACACACCGACAACACACACACACACACACCGACAACACACACACACACACACACACACCGACAACACACACACACACCGACAACACACACACACACACACACCGACAACACACAAACACAGACAACACACACAAACACACACACCGACAGCACACACACACACACACACCGACAACACACACACACACAACACACACACACCGACAACACACACACACACACCCGACAACACACACACACACACACCGACAACACACACACACACACACACACCGACAACACACACACACACACACACACCGACAACACACACACACACACCGACAACACACACACACACACACACCGACAACACACACACACACACACACACAGACAACACACACACACACACCGACAACACACACACACACCGACAACACAACACACACACACACACACACACCGACAACACAGACACACACACACACACACACACACCGACACACACACACACACACACACACACACACCGACAACGAAACACACACACACCGACAACACACACACACATACACACCGACAACACACACACACACACACACCGACAACACACACACACACACACACCGACAACACACACACACACCGACAACACACACACACACACACACACACACACCCGACAACACACACACACACACACACCGACAACACACACACACACAACACACACACACACACCGACAACACACACACACACACGACAACACACACACACACACCGACAACACACACACACACCGACACACACACACACACACACCGACAACACACACACACACACACCGACAACACACACACACACACACGACAACACACACACACACACACCGACAACACACACACACACACACCGACAACACACACACACACACCGACAACACACACACACACACACACACCGACAACACACACACACACACACACACACACACCGACAACACACACACACACACCGACAACACACACACACACACACACCGACAACACACACACACACCGACAACACACACAAACCGACAACACACACACACACACCGACAACACACACACACACACACCGACAACACACACACACACACACACACACGACACACACACACACACCGACAACACACACACACACACCGACAACACACACACACACACACCGACAACACACACACACACACACCGACAACACACACACACACACCGACAACACACACACACACACACACGACAACACACACACACACCGACAACACACACACACACACACTCGACAACACACACACACACACCGACAACACACACACACACACACCGACAGACACACACACACACACAGACACACACACACACACACCGACAACGCACACACACACACCGACAACACACACACACACACCCACACCGACACACACACACACACACCGACACACACACCGACACACACCGACACACACACACACACACCGACAACACACACACACACACCGACAACACACACACACACACACCGACAACACACACACACACACACACCGACAACACACACACACACGCACACACCGACAACACACACACACAAACACTGACAACACACACACACACACCCACAACACACACACACACACACAACAACACACACACACACACACACCGACAACACACACACACACCGACACACACACACACACCGACACACACACACACACACACGACACCGACACACACACACACCGACAACACACACACACACAGACAACACACACACACACACCGACAACACACACACACACACACCGACAACACACACACACACACACTCGACAACACACACACACACACCCACAACACACACACACACACACCGACACACACACACACCACACCGACAACACACACACACACCGACAACACACACACACACACCGACAACACACACACACACACACCGACAACACACACACACACACACACCGACAACACACACACACAGACACCGACAACACACACACACAACACTGACAACACACACACACACACCCACAACACACACACACACACACACCGACAACACATACACACACACACCGACAACACACACACACACCGACAACACACACACACACACACACACCGACAACACACACACACACACCCACAACACACACACACACACGACACACACACCGACAACACATACACACACACACACACACACACCGACAACACACACACACACACCGACAACACACACACACACACACACCGACAACACACACACACACACACACACACCGACAACACACACACACCGACAACACACACACACACACCGACAACACACACACACACACACCGACAGACACACACACACACACACCGACAACACACACACACACACCGACAACACACACACACCGACACACACACACACACACACCGACAACACACACACACACACACCGACAACACACACACACACACCGACAACACACACACACACACACCGACACACACACACACACACCGACAACACACACACACACACACCGACACACACACACACACACACCGACAACACACACACACACACACCGACAACACACACACACACACACCGACAACACACACACACACACACCGACAACACACACACACACACCGACACCGACACACACACACACACACACACCGACAACACACACACACACACCGACAACACACACACACACAACACACACACACACACACCGACAACACACACACACAAACACACCGACAACACACACACACACCGACAACACACACAAACCGACAACACACACACACACACCGACAACACACACACACACACACCGACAACACACACACACACACACACACACCGACAACACACACACACACTGACAACACACACACACACACCGACAACACACACACACACCGACAACACACACACACACAAACACACACACACACACCGACAACACACACACACACACACACCGACAACACACACACACCGACAACACACACACACACACACTCGGACAACACACACACACACACCGACAACCACACACAACACGACAACACACACACACACACCGACAACACACACACACACACACCGACAACACACACACAAACACCGACAACACACACACACACACCGACAACACACACACACACACACCGACAACACACACACACACCGACAACACAACACACACACACCGACAACACACACACACACACCGACAACACACACACACACACACCGACAACACACACACACACACCGACAACACACACACACAGACACCGACAACACACACACACACCGACAACACACACACACACCTACACACCACACAAACACACACACACACACACACACACCGACAACACACACACCGACAACACACACACACACCGACAACACACACACACACACCGACAACACACACACACACACACCGACAACACATTAACACACACACACTCGGACAACACACACACACACACCGACAACACACACACACACAACACACACACACACACCGACAACACACACACACACACACCGACAACACACACACACAAACACTGACAACACACACACACACACCCACAACACACACACACACACACACACCGACAACACACACACACACACCGACAACACACACACACACCGACAACACACACACACACACCGACAACACACACACACACACACCGACAACACATAAACACACACACACCGACAACACACACACACACCGACAACACACACACACAAACACTGACAACACACACACACACACCCACAACACACACACACACACTGACAACACACACACACACACTGACAACACACACACACCGACAACACACACACACACACCGACAACACACACACACACACCGACAACACACACACACAAACACCGACAACACACACACACACACCACACACACACACACACACACACACACCGACAACACACACACACACACCGACAACACACACACACACCGACAACACACACACACACACACACACCGACAACACACACACACACACCGACAACACACACACACACACACACACCGACAACACATACACACACACACACACACACACCGACAACACAGACACACACACCGACAACACACACACACACACACAACGACAACACACACACACACACACACACACCGATAACACACACACACCGACAACACACACACACACACACCGACAACACACACACACACACACCGACAACACACACACACACACACCGACAACACACACACACACACCGACAACACACACACACCGACAACACACACACACACACACCGACAACACACACACACACACACCGACAACACACACACACACACCGACAACACACACACACACACACCGACAACACACACACACACCGACAACACACACACACACAACGACAACACACACACACACACCGACAACACACACACACACACACCGACAACACACACACACACACACCGACAACACACACACACACACACCGACAACACACACACACACACCGACCACACACACACACACACACACACCGACAACACACACACACACACCGACAACACACACACACACAACACACACACACACACACCGACAACACACACACACAAACACACCGACAACACACACACACACCGACAACACACACAAACCGACAACACACACACACACACCGACAACACACACACACACACACCGACAACACACACACACACACACACACACCGACAACACACACACACACTGACAACACACACACACACACCGACAACACACACACACACCGACAACACACACACACACAAACACACACACACACACCGACAACACACACACACACACCACACCGACAACACACACACACCGACAACACACACACACACACACTCGGACAACACACACACACACACCGACAACACACACACACACAACACAGACACACACACCGACAACACACACACACACACACCTGACAACGCACACACAAACACTGACAACACACACACACACACCCACAACACACACACACACACACCGACAACACACACACACACCGACAACACACACACACACCGACAACACACACACACACACCGACAACACACACACACACACACCGACAACACATAAACACACACACACCGACAACACACACACACAGACACCGACAACACACACACACAAACACTGACAACACACACACACACACCCACAACACACACACACACACACACCGACAACACACACACACACACCGACAACACACACACACACCGACAACACACACACATACACACACACACACACACACACACACCGACAACACACACACCGACAACACACACACACACCGACAACACACACACACACACCGACAACACACACACACACACACCGACAACACATTAACACACACACACTCGGACAACACACACACACACACCGACAACACACACACACACAACACACACACACACACCGACAACACACACACACACACACCGACAACACACACACACAAACACTGACAACACACACACACACACCCACAACACACACACACACACACACCGACAACACACACACACACACCGACAACACACACACACACCGACAACACACACACACACACCGACAACACACACACACACACACCGACAACACATAAACACACACACACCGACAACACACACACACACCGACAACACACACACACAAACACTGACAACACACACACACACACCCACAACACACACACACACACTGACAACACACACACACACACTGACAACACACACACACCGACAACACACACACACACACCGACAACACACACACACACCGACAACACACACACACCGACAACACACACACACACACACACCGACAACACACACACACACACCGACAACACACACACACACACACACAAACCGACAACACACACACACACACCGACAATACACACACACACACCGACAACACACACACACACACACACACCGACAACACATACACACACACACACACACACCGACAACACAGACACACACACCGACAACACACACACACACACACAACGACAACACACACACACACACCGACAACACACACACACACACACCGACAACACACACACACACACACCGACAACACACACACACACACACCGACAACACACACACACACACCGACAACACACACACACACACACCGACAACACACACACACACACACACCGACAACACACACACACACACACCGACAACACACACACACACACCGACAACACACACACACACACACCGACAACACACACACACACACACCGACAACACACACACACACACACCGACAACACACACACACACCGACAACACACACACACACACACACACACCGACAACACACACACACACACCGACAACACACACACACACAACACACACACACACACACTGACAACACACACACACCGACAACACACACACACACACACAACACACACACACACCGACAACACACACACACAAACACACCGACAACACACACACACACACACCGACAACACACACACACACACCGACAACACACACACACACACCGACAACACACACACACACACACCGACAAAACACACACACACACACACACCGACAACACACACACACACACACACACTGACAACACACACACACACACACACACACACCGACAACACACACACACACACCGACAACACACACACACACACACACACACACCGACAACACACACACACACACACACCGACAACACACACACACCGACAACACACACACACACACACACACACACTCGGACAACACACACACACACACCGACAACACACACACACACCGACAACACACACACACACCTACCGACAACACACACACACAAACACTGACAACACACACACACACACCCACAACACACACACACACACACTGACAACACACACACACACACACCGACAACACACACACACACCGACAACACACACACACCGACAACACACACACACACACACCGACAACACATAAACACACACACACCGACAACACACACACACACACACCGACAACACACACACACAAACACTGACAACACACACACACACACCCACAACACACACACACACACACCGACAACACACACACACACACCGACAACACACACACACACCGACAACACACACACATACACACACACACACCGACAACACACACACACACACCGACAACACACACACACACCGACAACACACACACACACACCGACAACACACACACACACACACCGACAACACATAAACACACACACACTGACAACACACACACACACACACCGACAACACACACACACACACCGACAACACACACACACACACACCGACAACACATAAACACACACACACAGACAACACACACACACACACACCGACAACACACACACACCGACAATACACACACACACACACACACACCGACCACACACACACACACCGACAACACACACACACACACACACCGACAACACACACACGCACACCGAACCACACACACACACACACACACCGACAACACACACACACACAGACCGACAACACACACACACACACCGACAACACACACACACCGGCAACACACACACACACACCGATAACACACACACAACACACACACACACCGACAACACACACACACACACACCGACAACACACACACACACACACACACCGACAACACACACACACACACTGACAACACACACACACACACACACACACACACCGACAACACACACACACACACACACCGACAACACACACACACACACACACCGACAACACACACACACACACACACACCGACAACACACACACACCGACAACACACACACACACACACACACTCGGACAACACACACACACACACTGACAACACACACACACACACAACACACACACACACACCGACAACACACACACACACCGACAACACACACACACAAACACTGACAACACACACACACACACCCACAACACACACACACACACACCGACAACACACACACACACATACCGACAACACACACACACACCGACAACACACACACACACACCGACAACACACACACACACACACCGACAACACATAAACACAAACACACCCACAACACACACACACACACACCGACAACACACACACACACACCCACAACACACACACACACCGACAACACACACACATACACACACACACACACACACCGACAACACACACACACACACCGACAACACACACACACACCGACAACACACACACACACACCGACAACACACACACACACACACCGACAACACATAAACACACACACACCGACAACACACACACACACACCGAACCACACACACACACACACACACCGACAACACACACACACACACACCGACAACACACACACACACACCGACAACACACACACACCGGCAACACACACACACACACCGATAACACACACACAACACACACACACACCGACAACACACACACACACAAACACACCGACAACACACACACACACACACCGACAACACACACACACACACCGACAACACACACACACACACACACCGACAACACACACACACACACCGACAACACACAGACACACACACCGACAACACACACACACACACACACACCGACAACACACACACACACACTGACAACACACACACACACACACACACACACACACACCGACAACACACACACACACACACACACCGATAACACACACACACACACACATCGACAACACACACACACACACACACCGACAACACACACACACCGACAACACACACACACACACACTCGGACAACACACACACACACACCGACAACACACACACACACAACACACACACACACACCGACAACACACACACACACACACCGACAACACACACACACAAACACTGACAACACACACACACACACCCACAACACACACACACACCGACAACACACACACACACACCGACAACACACACACACACCGACAACACACACACACACACCGACAACACACACACACACACCGACAACACATAAACACACACACACCGACAACACACACACACACACACCGACAACACACACACACAAACACTGACAACACACACACACACACCCACAACACACACACACACACACCGACAACACACACACACACACCGACAACACACACACACACCGACAACACACACACATACACACACACACACACACACACACCGACAACACACACACACACACCGACAACACACACACACACCGACAACACACACACACCGACAACACACACACACACACACCGACAACACATAAACACACACACACTGACAACACACACACACACACACCGACAACACACACACACACACACCGACAACACACACACACACACACCGACAACACATAAACACACACACACAGACAACACACACACACACCGACAACACACACACACCGACAATACACACACACACACACACACCGACCACACACACACACACCGACAACACACACACACACACACCGACAACACACACACACACACACCGACAACACACTCACTCACACCAACAACACACACACACCGGCAACACACACACACACACCGATAACACACACACACACACACACACACACCGACAACACACACACACACCGACAACACACACACACACACACCGACAACACACACACACACACCGACAACACACACACACACACCGACAACACACACACACACAACACACACACACACACCGACAACACACACAAACACACCGACAACACACACAAACACACACACACACACACACACACCGACAACACACACACACACACACCGACAACACACACACACACACACACACACCGACAACACACACACACACACCGACAACACACACACACACACACCGACAACACACACACACACACACCGACAACACACACACACACAACACACACACACACACCGACAACACACACACACACACACCGACAACACACACACACCGACAACACACACACACAAACACACCGGCAACACACACACACACACACACCGACAACACACACAAACACACACCGACAACACACACACACACACCGACAACACACACACACACACACACACACACCGACAACACACACACACACCGACAACACACACACACACACACACACACACCGACAACACACACACACACACACACCGACAACACACACACACAGACAACACACACAAACACACACACCGACAGCATACACACACACACACACCGACAACACACACACACACAACACACACACACCGACAACACACACACACACACACACACACCGACAACACACACACACACACACCGACAACACACACACACACAACACACACACACACCGACAACACACACACACACCGACAACACACACACACACACACCGACAACACACACACACACCGACAACACACACACACACACCGACAACACACACACACACACAACACACACACACACACCGACAACACACACAAACACACCGACAACACACACACACACACACAACACACACACACACACCGACAACACACACACACACACACCGACAACACACACACACACACACACCGACAACACACACACACACACCGACAACACACACACACACCGACAACACACACACACACACACACCGACAACACACACACACACAACACACACACACACACCGACAACACACACACACACACACCGACAACACACACACACCGACAACACACACACACAAACACACCGGCAACACACACACACACACCGACAACACACACACACACACCGACAACACACACACAGACACCGACAACACACACACACACACCGACAACACACACAAACACACACACCGACAACACACACACACACACACACACACACACACACACACACCGACAACACACACACACACACACACCGACAACACACACACACACCGACAACACACACACACAACACACACACACACCGACAACACACACACACACACACCGACAACACACACACACACACACCGACAACACACACACACACCGACAACACACACACACACACACCGACAACACACACACACTCACACCGACAACACACACACACACACACCGACAACACACACACACACACACCGACAACACACACACACACACACCGACAACACACACACACTCACACCGACAACACACACACACACACCGACAACACACACACACACACACACCGACAACACACACACACACAACGACAACACACACACACACACCGACAACACACACACACACACACACCGACAACACACACACACACACCGACAACACACACACACACACACACCGACAACACACACACACACACACCGACAACACACACACACACACACCGACAACACACACACACACATCGGCAACACACACACACACACCGACAACACACACACACACACACACCGACAACACACACACACACACACACACACACACACACACACACACACACACACACACACACACACACACACACACACACACACCGACAACACACACACACACACACTGACAACACAGACACACACACACCGACAACACACACACACACACACCGACAACACATAAACACACACACAAAGCACACACACACACACACACACACCTACAACACACACACACCGACAATACACACACACACACACACACACACACCGACCACACACACACACACCGACAACACACACACACACACACCGACAACACACACACACACACACCGACAACACACTCACTCACACCAACAACACACACACACCGGCAACACACACACACACACCGATAACACACACACACACACACACACACCGACAACACACACACACACACTGACAACACACACACACACACACACCGACAACACACACACACACACACACCGACAACACACACACACACACCGACAACACACACACACACACACCGACAACACACACACACACACCGACAACACACACACACACACACCGACAACACACACACACCGACAACACACACACACACACACCGACAACACACACACACACACACCGACAACACACACACACACACACACCGACAACACACACACACACACACACCGACTACACACACACACACACACCGACAACACACACACACACACACACACACCGATAACACACACACACCGACAACACACACACACACACACACTCACACACCGACAACACACACACCGACAACACACACACCGACAACACACACACACACACCGAAAACACACACACACACACACCGACAACACACACACACACACACCGACAACACACACACACACACACACACACACACCGACAACACACACACACACACATCGACAACACACACACACACACACACACACACCGACAACACACACACACACCGACAACACACACACACACACACACCGACAACACACACACACAGACAACACACACAAACACACACACCGACAGCACACACACACACACACACCGACAACACACACACACACAACACACACACACCGACAACACACACACACACACCCGACAACACACACACACACACACCGACAACACACACACACACACACACACCGACAACACACACACACACACACACACCGACAACACACACACACACACCGACAACACACACACACACACACCGACAACACACACACACACACACACACACCGACAAC
Source organism: Salmo salar (assembly GCF_965601325.2). Lineage (NCBI taxonomy): Eukaryota > Metazoa > Chordata > Actinopteri > Salmoniformes > Salmonidae > Salmo > Salmo salar. Next base: position 84,305 of record NW_027675704.1, read on the forward strand.
ACACACACACACACCGACAACACACACACACACCGACAACACACACACACAAAACACACACACACACCGACAACACACACACACACACACCGACAACATACACACACATACACCGACAACACACACACACACACACCGACAACCCACCGACAACACACACACACACACCGACAACACACACACACCGACAACACACACACACACCGACAACACACACACACACACCGACAACACACACACACACACACACACCAACAACACACACACACACACACACCGACAACACACACACACACCGACAACACACACACACACACACACACACACCGACAACACACACACACACACTGATAACACACACACACCGACAACACACACACACACACACCGACAACACACACACACACACCGACAACACACACACACACACCGACAACACACACACACCGACAACACACACACACACACCGACAACAAACACACACACACACCGACAACACACACACACACCGACAACACACACACCGACAACACACACACACACAAGACACACACACACACACCGACAACACACACACACACACACCGACAACACACACACACACACACACACACCGACAACACACACACACACACACACACCGACAACACACACACAAACACCGACAACACACACACACACACACACACCGACAACACACACACACACACACACACACCGACAACACACACACACACACACCGACAACACACACACACACCGACAACACACACACACACACAAAACACACACACACACCGACAACACACACACACACCGACAACACACACACACATACACCGACAACACACACACACACACACCGACAACCCACCGACAACACACACACACACACCGACAACACACACACACCGACAACACACACACACACACACACACCGACAACACACCGACAACACACACACACACCGACAACACACACACACACACCGACAACACACACACACACACCGACAACACACACACACACACACACACACACACCGACAACACACACACACACACTGATAACACACACACCGACAACACACACACACACACACCGACAACACACACACACACCGACAACACACACACACACACCGACAACACACACACACAACACACACACACACACACCGACAACACACACACACACACACACACACACACCGACAACAAACACACACACACCGACAACCCACACACACACACACACCGACAACACACACACACACACACCGACAACACACACACACACACACACACACACCGACAACAAACACACACACACCGACAACCCACACACACACACACACCGACAACACACACACACACACCGACAACACACACACACACACACCGACAACACACACACCGACAACACACACACACACAACACACACACACACCGACAACACACACACACACACACACACACACCGACAACACACACACACAACACACACACACACACCGACAACACACACACACACCGACAACACACACACACACACACCGACAACACACACACACACAACACACACACACCGACAACACACACACACACACACACACCGACAACTCACACACACACACACCGACAACACACACACACACAACACACATACACACACACCGACAACACACACACACACACACACACACACACACCGACAACATACACACACACACACCGACAACACACACACACACACCGACAACACACACACACACACACACCGACAACACACACACACACACACCGACAACACACACACACACACCGACAACACACACACACACACACCGACAACACACACACACAGCGACAACACACACACCGACAACACACACACACACAAGACACACACACACACACCGACAACACACACACACACACACCGACAACACACACACACACACACACACCGACAACACACACACACACACACACAACGACAACACACACACACACACACATCGACAACACACACACACACAACACAAACACACACACCGACAACACACACACACACACACACACACCGACAACACACACACACACACACCGACAACACACACACACACACAACACACACACACACCGACAACACACACACACACACCGACAACACACACACACACACACCGACAACACACACACACACACACACCGACAACACACACACACAAACCGACAACACACACACACACAACACACACACACACACACACCGACAACACACACAAACACACCGACAACACACACACACACAACACACACACACACACACCGACAACACACACACACACACCGACAACACACACACACACACCGACAACACACACACACACCGACAACACACACACACACCGACAACACACACACACACACCGACAACACACACACACACAACACACACACACACACCGACAACACACACACACCGACAACACACACACACCGACAACACACACACACAAACACACCGGCCACACACACACACACACACACCGACAACACACACACACACACACCGACAACACACACACACACACACACACACCGACAACACACACACACACACACACCGACAACACACACACACAAACCGACAACACACACACACACACAACACACACACACACACACACCGACAACACACACAAACACACCGACAACACACACACACACAACACACACACACACACACCGACAACACACACACAAACAACGACAACACACACACACACACACACACCGACAACACACACACACACCGACAACACACACACACACACACCGACAACACACACACACACCGACAACACACACACACACAACACACACACACACACCGACAACACACACACACACACACCGACAACACACACACACCGACAACACACACACACAAACACACCGGCCACACACACACACACACACATCGACAACACACACACACACACAACGACAACACACACACACACACACACACACCGACAACACACACACACACACACACACCGACAACACACACACACACACACACCGACTACACACACACACACACACCGACAACACACACACACACACACACACACACACCGATAACACACACACACCGACAACACACACACACACACACACACACACACACACCGACAACACACACACCGACAACACACACACCGACAACACACACACACACACCGAAAACACACACACACACACACACCGACAACACACACACACACACACCGACAACACACATACACACACACACACACACCGACAACACACACACACACACACCGACAACACACACACACACACACACACACACACACCGACAACACACACACACACACACACACACACCGACAACACACACACACACACACACACCGACAACACACACACACACACACACCGACTACACACACACACACACACCGACAACACACACACACACACACACACACACCGATAACACACACACACCGACAACACACACACACACACACACACACACACCGACAACACACACACCGACAACACACACACCGACAACACACACACACACACCGAAAACACACACACACACACACCGACAACACACACACACACACACCGACAACACACACACACACACACACACACCGACAACACACACACACACACACCGACACACACACACACACACACACACACCGACAACACACACACACACCGACAACACACACACACACACACACCGACAACACACACACACAGACAACACACACAAACACACACACCGACAGCACACACACACACACACACCGACAACACACACACACACAACACACACACACCGACAACACACACACACACACCCGACAACACACACACACACACACCGACAACACACACACACACACACACACACCGACAACACACACACACACACACACACACACCGACAACACACACACACACACACCGACAACACACACACACACACACCGACAACACACACACACACACACACACCGACAACACACACACACACACCGACAACACACACACACACCGACAACACACACACACAAAACACACACACACACCGACAACACACACACACACACCGACAACATACACACACATACACCGACAACACACACACACACACACCGACAACCCACCGACAACACACACACACACACCGACAACACACACACACCGACAACACACACACACACACCGACAACACACCGACAACACACACACACACACACACACCAACAACACACACACACACACACACCGACAACACACACACACACACCGACAACACACACACACACACACACACACACCGACAACACACACACACACACTGATAACACACACACACCGACAACACACACACACACACACCGACAACACACACACACACACACACACCGACAACACACACACACACACACACACGACAACATACACACACACACACCGACAACACACACACACACACCGACAACACACACACACACACCGACAACACACACACACCGACAACACACACACACACACCGACAACATACACACACACACACCGACAACACACACACACACACACCGACAACACACACACACACACCGACAACACACACACCGACAACACACACACACACAAGACACACACACACACACCGACAACACACACACACACACACCAACAACACACACACACACACACACACACCGACAACACACACACACACACACACACCGACAACACACACACAAACACCGACAACACACACACACACACACCGACAACACACACACACACACACACACACCGACAACACACACACACACACACCGACAACACACACACACACCGACAACACACACACACACACAAACACACCACACACCGACACACACACACACACACACACAAACACACACACACACCGACAACACACACACACACACACCGACAACACACACACACACACACACCGACAACACACACACACACACACACACCGACAACACACACACACGACAACACACACACACACACCGACAACACACACACACACACCGACAACACACACACACACACACACACACACACACACCGACAACACACACACACACACACACACTGATAACACACACACACCGACAACACACACACACACACACCGACAACACACACACACACACACACACCGACAACACAAACACACACACCGACAACACACACACACACACCGACAACACACACACACACACAACACACACACACACACACCGACAACACACACACACACACACACACACACACACGACAACAAACACACACACACCGACAACCCACACACACACACACACCGACAACACACACACACACACACCGACAACACACACACACACACACACACACACACCGACAACACACACACACACACCGACAACCCACACACACACACACACCGACAACACACACACACACACCGACAACACACACACACACACACCGACAACACACACACACACACACACACCGACAACACACACCACCGACAACACACACACACACAACACACACACACACCGACAACACACACAGACACACACACACACACACCGACAACACACA
>NW_027675705.1:5000-45000 GCF_965601325.2 Salmo salar
CACACACACACACACACACACACACACCGACAACACACACACACACAAACACCAGCAACACACACACACACACCGACAACACACACACACACACACACTGACAACACACACACACCGACAACACACACACACACACACCGACAACACACACACACACACACCGACAACACACACACACCGACAACACACACACACACACACACACACACCGACAACACACACACACACCGACAACACACACACACACAACACCGACAACACACACACACACACCGACAACACACACACACACACCGACAACATACACACACACACACACACTGACAACACACACACACACACACACCGACAACACACACACACCGACAACACACACACACACACACCGACAACACATACACACACAACACACACACACACAACACACACACACACACCGACAACACACACACACACACACACACCGACAACACACACACCACACACCGACAACACACACACACACACACACCGACAACACACACACACACCGACAACACACACACACACACCGACAACACACACACACACACACACCGACAACACACACACACACCGAAAACACACACACACACAACACACACACACACACCGACAACACACACCAACAACACACACACACCGACAACACACCGACAACACACACACACACCGACAACACACACACACCGACAACACACACACACCGACAAAACACACACACACACCGACAACACACACACACACACACCGACAACACACACACACACACACACCGACAACACACACACACACACCGACAACACACACACACACACACCGACAACACATACACACACACACACACCGACAACACACACACACACACACACACACGACACACACACACACACCGACAACACACACACACACACCGACAACACACACACACACACCGACAACACACACACACACACACACCGACAACACACACACACACGACCACACACACACACACACACCGACAACACACACACACACACACACACACCGACACACACACACACACACACCCACACACACACCGACAACACACACACACACACCGACAACACACACACACACACCACACGACAACACACACACACACACCGACAACACACACACACACCGACCAACACACACCAACAACACACACACACCGACAACACACACACACACACACCGACAACACACACACACCGACAACACACACACACACACCAACAACACACACACACACACCGACAACACACACACACACACCGACAACACACCGACAACACACACACACACCGACAACACACACACACACACACACCGACAACACACACACACACACACACACACCGACAACACACACACACACACACACACACCGACAACACACACACACCGACAACACACACACACACACACACACACACCGACAACACACACACACACCGACAACACACACACACACAACACCGACAACACACACACACACCGACAACACACACACACACAACACCGACATCACACACACACACACCGACAACACACACACACACACACACCGACAACACACACACACACACACACTGACAACACACACACACACCGACAACACACACACACCGACAACACACACACACACACCGACAACACACACACACACACACACACCGACAACACACACACACACAACACACACACACACACCGACAACACACACACACACACACCGACAACACACACACACACACCGACAACACACAAACACACACACACACCGACAACACACACACACACACACCGACAACACACACACACCGACAACACACACACACACACACCGACAACACACACACACACCGACAACACACACACACACAACACCGACAACACACACACACACACCGACAACACACACACACACACACACCGACAACACACACACACACACACACACTGACAACACACACACACACACACACCGACAACACACACACACCGACAACACACACACACACACACCGACAACACACACACACACACACCGACAACACACACACACACAACACACACACACACACCGACAACACACACACACACACACCGACAACACACACACACACACCGACAACACACACACACACACCGACAACACACACACACCGACAACACACACACACACACCGACAACACACACACACACACACCGACAACACACACACACACCGACAACACACACACACACACCAACAACACACACACACACACCGACAACACACACACACACACCGACAACACACCGACAACACACACACACACCGACAACACACACACACCGACAACACACACACACACACACACCGACAACACACACACACACACACACACACCGACAACACACACACACACACACACACACCGACAACACACACACACACACCACTCGACAACACACACACACACACACACCGACAACACACACACACACCACCGACAACACACACACACACACACACCGACAACACACACACACACACCGACAACACACACACACACACCGACAACACACACACACACACCGACACCGACAACACACACACACACCGACAACACACACACACACACACCGACAACACACACACACACACACACCGACAACACACACACACACCGACAACACACACACACACAACACACACACACACACCACACACACACACACACCGACAACACAAACACACACACACACACACACCGACAACACACACACACACACACACCGACAACACACACACACACACACACTGACAACACACACACACCGACAACACAAACACACACACACCGACAACACACACACACACACACCGACAACACACACACACCGACAACACACACACACACACACACACACACCGACAACACACACACACACCGACAACACACACACACACAACACCGACAACACACACACACACCGACAACACACACACACACAACACCGACATCACACACACACACACCGACAACACACACACACACACACACCGACAACACACACACACACACACACTGACAACACACACACACACCGACAACACACACACACCGACAACACACACACACACACACACACCGACAACACACACACACACCGACAACACACACACACACAACACACACACAAACACCGACAACACACACACACACACACCGACAACACACACACACACACCGACAACACACACACACACACACACCGACAACACACACACACACACACCGACAACACACACACACACACACCGACAACACACACACACACCGACAACACACACACACACACACACACTGACAACACACACACACACCGACAACACACACACACACAACACCGACAACACACACACACACCGACAACACACACACACACAACACCGACAACACACACACACACACCGACAACACACACACACACACACACCGACAACACACACACACACACACACTGACAACACACACACACACCGACAACACACACACACCGACAACACACACACACACACACACACCGACAACACACACACACACACACCGACAACACACACACACACAACACACACACAAACACCGACAACACACACACACACACACCGACAACACACACACACACACCGACAACACACACACACACACACACCGACAACACACACACACACACACCGACAACACACACACACACACACCGACAACACACACACACACCGACAACACACACACACACAACACACACACACACACCGACAACACACACACACACACACCAATAACACACACACACACACACACCGACAACACACACACACACACCGACAACACACCGACAACACACACACACACCGACAACACACACACACCGACAACACACACACACACACACACCGACAACACACACACACACACACACCGACAACACACACACACACACACACACCGACAACACACACACACACACACCGACAACACACACACACACACCGACAACACACACACACACACACCGACAACACACACACACACACCGACAACACACAAACACACACACACCGACAACACACACACACACACACTGACAACACACACACATACACACCGACAACACACACACACACACCGACAACACACACACACACACCGACAACACACACACACACACACACACACACACACACACACACACACACACACCGACAACACACACACACACCGACAACACACACACACACACACCGACAACACACACACACACACCGACAACACACACACACACCGACAACACACACACACACAACACACACACACACACACACACCGACAACACAACACACACACACACACCGACAACACACACACACACACACCGACAACACACACACACACACACACACACACCGACAACAAACACACACACCGACAACACACACACACACAACACACACACACCGACAACACACACACACACACACCGACCACACACACACACAAACACACCGACAACACACACACACACAGCGACAAAACACACACACACACACACCGACAACACACACACACACACACCGACAACACACACACACACACCGACAACACACACACACACACACACACACACACACACCGACAACACACACACACACACCGACAACACACACACACAGCGACAAAACACACACACAAACACACCGACAACACACACACACACACCAACAACACACACACACACACCGACAACACACACACACTCACCGACAACACACACACACACACACACACCGACAACACACACACACACCGACAACACACACACACACACCGACAACACACACACACACACACACACACACACACCGACAACACACACACACACACACACACACACACACACACCAACAACACACACACACACCGACAACACACACACACACAACACACACACACACACCGACAAAACACACACGCACACACCGACAACACACACACACACACACACCGACAACACACACACTCACACACACACACCGACAACACACACACACAACACACACACACACACCGACAACACACACACACACACACCGACAAAACACACACGCACACACCGACAACACACACACACACACACCGACAACACACCCACAACACTCACACACACACACACCGACAACACACACACACACCGACAACACACACACACACACCGACAACACACACACACACCGACAACACACACACACACACACAAACCGACAACACACACACACACACACCGACAACACACACACACACCGACAACACACACACACACACACCGACAACACATAAACACACACACACCGACAACACACACACACACACACTGACAACACACACACATACACACCGACAACACACACACACACACCGACAACACACACACACACACCGACAACACACACACACACACCGACAACACACACACACACACACACACACACACACACACACACACACCGACAACACACACACACACCGACAACACACACACACACCGACAACACACACACACACAACACACACACCGACAAAACACACACGCACACACCGACAACACACACACACACACACACACACACACACACACACCGACAACACACACACACACAAACACCAGCAACACACACACACACACCGACAACACACACACACACACACACTGACAACACACACACACCGACAACACACACACACACACACCGACAACACACACACACACACACCGACAACACACACACACCGACAACACACACACACACACACACACACACCGACAACACACACACACACCGACAACACACACACACACAACACCGACAACACACACACACACACCGACAACACACACACACACACCGACAACATACACACACACACACACACTGACAACACACACACACACACACACCGACAACACACACACACCGACAACACACACACACACACACCGACAACACACACACACACAACACACACACACACAACACACACACACACACCGACAACACACACACACACACACACACCGACAACACACACACACACACCGACAACACACACACACACACACACCGACAACACACACACACACCGACAACACACACACACACACCGACAACACACACACACACACACACCGACAACACACACACACACCGAAAACACACACACACACAACACACACACACACACCGACAACACACACCAACAACACACACACACCGACAACACACCGACAACACACACACACACCGACAACACACACACACCGACAACACACACACACCGACAACACACACACACACACCGACAACACACACACACACACACCGACAACACACACACACACACACACCGACAACACACACACACACACCGACAACACACACACACACACACCGACAACACATAAACACACACACCGACAACACACACACACACACTGACAACACACACACATACACACCGACAACACACACACACACCGACAACACACACACACACACCGACAACACACACACACACACCGACAACACACACACACACACACACACACACACCGACAACACACACACACACACACACCGACAAAACACACACACACACACACCGACAACACACACACACACCGACAACACACACACACACAACACACACACACACACACCGACAACACAAACACACACACACACACACCGACAACACACACACACACACACACACCGACAACACACAAACACACACACACACACCGACAACAAACACACACACCGACAACACACACACACACACCGACAACACACACACACACACCGACAACACACACACACCGACAACACACACACACACACCGACAACACACACACACACACACCGACAACACACACACACCGACAACACACACACACACACCAACAACACACACACACACACCGACAACACACACACACACACCGACAACACACCGACAACACACACACACACCGACAACACACACACACACACACACCGACAACACACACACACACACACACACACCGACAACACACACACACACACACACACACCGACAACACACACACACACACACTGACAACACACACACACACACACCGACAACACACACACACACACCGACAACACACACACACACACACCGACAACACATAAACACACACACACCGACAACACACACACACACACACTGACAACACACACACATACACACCGACAACACACACACACACACCGACAACACACACACACACACCGACAACACACACACACACACACACTGACAACACACACACACCGACAACACACACACACACACACACACCGACAACACACACACACACCGACAACACACACACACCGACAACACACACACACACACACCGACAACACACACACACACCAGACAACACACACACACACAACACCGACAACACACACACACACCGACAACACACACACACACACACACCGACAACACACACACACACACACACTGACAACACACACACACACACACACCGACAACACACACACACCGACAACACACACACACACACACCGACAACACACACACACACACACCGACAACACACACACACACAACACACACACACACACCGACAACACACACACACACACACCGACAACACACACACACACACCGACAACACACACACACACACACACCGACAACACACACACACACACCGACAACACACACACACACACCGACAACACACACACACACACACCGACAACACACACACACACCGACAACACACACACACACACCACAACACACACACACACACACGACAACACACACACACACACCGACAACACACCGACAACACACACACACACCGACAACACACACACACCGACAACACACACACACACACACACCGACAACACACACACACACACACACACACCGACAACACACACACACACACACACACACCGACAACACACACACACACACACCGACAACACACACACACACACACCGACAACACACACACACACACCGACAACACACACACACACACACCGACAACACATAAACACACACACCGACAACACACACACACACACACTGACAACACACACACATACACACCGACAACACACACACACACACCGACAACACACACACACACACCGACAACACACACACACACACCGACAACACACACACACACCGACAACACACACACACACAACACACACACACACACCGACAACACAACACACACACACACACACACCGACAACACACACACACACACACACCGACAACACACACACACACACACACTGACAACACACACACACCGACAACACACACACACACACACCGACAACACACACACACACACCGACAACACACACACACCGACAACACACACACACACACACACACACCGACAACACACACACACACCGACAACACACACACACACAACACCGACAACACACACACACACCGACAACACACACACACACAACACCGACAACACACACACACACACCGACAACACACACACACACACACACCGACAACACACACACACACACACACTGACAACACACACACACACCGACAACACACACACACCGACAACACACACACACACACACACACCGACAACACACACACACACACACACACCGACAACACACACACACACAACACACACACACACACCGACAACACACACACACACACACCGACAACACACACACACCGACAACACACACACACACACACACCGACAACACACACACACACACACCGACAACACACACAGACAACACACACACACACACACCGACAACACACACACACACCGACAACACACACACACACAACACCGACAACACACACACACACACCGACAACACACACACACACACACACCGACAACACACACACACACACACACCGACAACACACACACACACACACACGACAACACACACACACACACACCGACAACACACACACACACCGACAACACACACACACACACACCGACAACACACACACACACACACCGACAACACACACACACACCGACAACACACACACACACAACACACACACACACACACACACACCGACAACACAAACACACACACACACACACACCGACAACACACACACACACACACACCGACAACACACACACACACACACACTGACAACACACACACACCGACAACACACACACACACACACCGACAACACACACACACACACACCGACAACACACACACACCGACAACACACACACACACACACACACACACCGACAACACACACACACACCGACAACACACACACACACAACACCGACAACACACACACACACCGACAACACACACACACACAACACCGACATCACACACACACACACCGACAACACACACACACACACACACCGACAACACACACACACACACACACTGACAACACACACACACACCGACAACACACACACACCGACAACACACACACACACACACACACCGACAACACACACACACACACACCGACAACACACACACACACAACACACACACAAACACCGACAACACACACACACACACACCGACAACACACACACACACACCGACAACACACACACACACACACACCGACAACACACACACACACCGACAACACACACACACACACACCGACAACACACACACACACCGACAACACACACACACACAACACACACACACACACCGACAACACACACACACACACACCAACAACACACACACACACACCGACAACACACACACACACACCGACAACACACCAACAACACACACACACACCGACAACACACACACACCGACAACACACACACACACACACACCGACACACACACACACACACACCGACAACACACACACACACACACACACCGACAACACACACACACACACACCGACAACACACACACACACACCGACAACACACACACACACACACCGACAACACACACACACACACACCGACAACACATAAACACACACACACCGACAACACACACACACACACACTGACAACACACACACATACACACCGACAACACACACACACACACACCGACAACACACACACACACACACACACACACACACACACACACACACACACACACCGACAACACACACACACACACCGACAACACACACACACACACACCGACAACACACACACACACACCGACAACACACACACACACCGACAACACACACACACACAACACACACACACACACACACACCGACAACACAAACACACACACACACACCGACAACACACACACACACACACCGACAACACACACACACACACACACACACACCGACAACAAACACACACACCGACAACACACACACACACAACACACACACACCGACAACACACACACACACACACCGACCACACACACACACAAACACACCGACAACACACACACACACACCGACAAAACACACACACACACACACCGACAACACACACACACACACACCGACAACACACACACACACACACCGACAACACACACACACACACACACACACACACACCGACAACACACACACACACACCGACAACACACACACACAGCGACAACACACACACACAAACACACCGACAACACACACACACACACCAACAACACACACACACACACAACCGACAACACACACACACACACACCGACAACACACACACACACCGACAACACACACACACACACACCGACAACACATAACACACACACACCGACAACACACACACACACACACTGACAACACACACACATACACACCGACAACACACACACACACACACCGACAACACACACACACACCGACAACACACACACACACACACCGACAACACATAAACACACACACACCGACAACACACACACACACACACTGACAACACACACACATACACACCGACAACACACACACACACACACCGACAACACACACACACACACCGACAACACACACACACACACCGACACACACACACACACACACACACACACACACACACACACCGACAACACACACACACACCGACAACACACACACACACCGACAACACACACACACACAACACACACACCGACAAAACACACACGCACACACCGACAACACACACACACACACACACACACACACACCGACAACACACACACACACAAACACCAGCAACACACACACACACACCGACAACACACACACACACACACACTGACAACACACACACACCGACAACACACACACACACACACCGACAACACACACACACACACACTGACAACACACACACACCGACAACACACACACACACACACACACACACCGACAACACACACACACACCGACAACACACACACACACAACACCGACAACACACACACACACACCGACAACACACACACACACACCGACAACACACACACACACACACCGACAACACATAAACACACACACACCGACAACACACACACACACACACTGACAACACACACACATACACACCGACAACACACACACACACACACACCGACAACACACACACACACACCGACAACACACACACACACACCGACAACACACACACACACACACCGACAACACACACACACACACCGACAACACACACACACACACGCACACACACCGACAACACACACACACACCGACAACACACACACACACAACACACACACACACACCGACAAAACACACATGCACACACCGACAACACACACACACACACACACACACACCGACAACACACACACACACAAACACCAGCAACACACACACACACCGACAACACACACACACACACACACTGACAACACACACACACCGACAACACACACACACACACACCGACAACACACACACACACACACCGACAACACACACACACACCGACAACACACACACACACACACACACACCGACAACACACACACACACCGACAACACACACACACACAACACCGACAACACACACACACACACCGACAACACACACACACACACACACACCGACAACACACACACACACACACTGACAACACACACACACACACACACCGACAACACACACACACCGACAACACACACACACACACCGACAACACACACACACACACACCGACAACACACACACACAACACACACACACACACCGACAACACACACACACTCACACCGACAACACACACACACACACCGACAACACACACACACACACACACAGACAACACACACACACACACACCGACAACACACACACACACACCGACAACACACACACACACACACACACCGACAACACACACAAACACCGACAACACACACACACACAACACACACACACACACCGACAACACACACACACACACACCAACAACACACACAAACACACCGACAACACACACACACACACCGACAACACACCGACAACACACACACACACCGACAACACACACACACCGACAACACACACACACACACACCGACAACACACACACACACACACACACCGACAACACACACACACACACACACACCGACAACACACACACACACACACCGACAACACACACACACACACCGACAACACACACACACACACCGACAACACACACACACACACACCGACAACACATAAACACACACACACCGACAACACACACACACACACACTGACAACACACACACATACACACCGACAACACACACACACACACCGACAACACACACACACACACCGACAACACACACACACACACCGACAACACACACACACACACACACACACACACACCGACAACACACACACACACCGACAACACACATACACACCGACAACAAACACACACACACACCGACAACACACACACACACACCGACAACACACACCGACAACACACACACACACACACACACACACACACACACACACACAAACACCAGCAACACACACACACATACCGACAACACACACACACACACACCGACAACACACACACACACACACCGACAACACACACACACACACACCGACAACACATACACACACACACACCGACAACACACACACACACACCGACAACACACACAAACACAACACACACACACACACACCGACAACACACACACACACACAGCGACAACACACACACACAAACACACCGACAACACACACACACACACCACCAACACACACACACACACACCGACAACACACACACACACACCGACAACACACACACACACACCGACAACACACACACACACACCGACAACACACACACACACACCGACAACACACACACACACACACACCGACAACACACACACACACACCGACAACACACACACACACACACACGCACACACACCGACAACACACACACACACCGACAACACACACACACACAACACACACACACACACCGACAAAACACACACGCACACACCGACAACACACACACACACACACACACACACACCGACAACACACACACACACAAACACCAGCAACACACACACACACCGACAACACACACACACACACACACTGACAACACACACACACCGACAACACACACACACACACACCGACAACACACACACACACACACCGACAACACACACACACACCGACAACACACACACACACACACACACACACACCGACAACACACACACACACCGACAACACACACACACACAACACCGACAACACACACACACACACCGACAACACACACACACACACACACCGACAACACACACACACACACACACTGACAACACACACACACACACACCGACAACACACACACACCGACAACACACACACACACACACACACACCGACAACACACACACACACACACCGACAACACACACACACACAACACACACACACACACCGACAACACACACACACACACACCGACAACACACACACACACACCGACAACACACACACACACACAGACAACACACACACACACACACCGACAACACACACACACACCGACAACACACACACACACACACCGACAACACACACACACACCGACAACACACACACACACAACACACACACACACACCGACAACACACACACACACACACCAACAACACACACAGACACACCGACAACACACACACACACACCGACAACACACCGACAACACACACACACACCGACAACACACACACACCGACAACACACACACACACACACCGACAACACACACACACACACACCGACAACACACACACACACACACACCGACAACACACACACACACACACCGACAACACACACACACACACACCGACAACACACACACACACACCGACAACACACACACACACACACCGACAACACATAAACACACACACACACCGACAACACACACACACACACACTGACAACACACACACATACACACCGACAACACACACACACACACCGACAACACACACACACACACCGACAACACACACACACACACCGACAACACACACACACACCGACAACACACACACACACCGACAACACACACACACACACACCGACAACACACACACACACACACCGACAACACACACACACACACACCGACAACACACACACACACCGACAACACACACACACACAACACACACACACACACACACCGACAACACAAACACACACACACACACACACTGACAACACACACACACACAACACACACACACCGACAACACACACACACACACACCGACCACACACACACACAAACACACCGACAACACACACACACACACCGACAACACACACACACACACACACCGACAACACACACACACACACCGACAACACACACACACACACGCACACACACCGACAACACACACACACACCGACAACACACACACACACAACACACACACACACACCGACAAAACACACACGCACACACCGACAACACACACACACACACACACACACACCGACAACACACACACACACAAACACCAGCAACACACACACACACCGACAACACACACACACACACACACTGACAACACACACACACCGACAACACACACACACACACACCGACAACACACACACACACACACCGACAACACACACACACACCGACAACACACACACACACACACACACACACACCGACAACACACACACACACACACACCGACAACACACACACACACACACACTGACAACACACACACACACACACCGACAACACACACACACCGACAACACACACACACACACACACACACCGACAACACACACACACACACACCGACAACACACACACACACAACACACACACACACACCGACAACACACACACACACACACCGACAACACACACACACACACCGACAACACACACACACACACAGACAACACACACACACACACACCGACAACACACACACACACCGACAACACACACACACACACACACACCGACAACACACACACACACCGACAACACACACACACACAACACACACACACACACCGACAACACACACACACACACACCAACAACACACACAGACACACCGACAACACACACACACACACCGACAACACACCGACAACACACACACACACCGACAACACACACACACCGACAACACACACACACACACACCGACAACACACACACACACACACCGACAACACACACACACACACACACACCGACAACACACACACACACACACCGACAACACAAAACACACACACACACCGACAACACACACACACACACACCGACAACACACACACACACACACCGACAACACACACACACACCGACAACACACACACACACAACACACACACACACACACACCGACAACACAAACACACACACACACACACACTGACAACACACACACACACAACACACACACACCGACAACACACACACACACACACCGACCACACACACACACAAACACACCGACAACACACACACACACACACCGACAACACACACACACACACCGACAACACACACACACCGACAACACACACACACACCGACAACACACACACACACACACACACACACACACACACACACACACACCGACAACACACACACACCGACAACACACACACACACACACCAGCAACACACACACACATACCGACAACACACACACACACCGACAACACACACACACACACAGACAACACACACACACACCGACAACACACACACACACACACACCGACAACACACACACACAAACACACTGACAACACACACACACACACACCGACAACACACACACACCGACAACACACACACACACACACACACCGACAACACACACACACACACACCGACAACACACACACACACACACACACACACACACACACCGACAACACACACACACACACACCGACAACACACACACACACACCGACAACACACACACACACACAGACAACACACACACACACACACCGACAACACACACACACACCGACAACACACACACACACACACACACCGACAACACACACACACACCGACAACACACACACACACAACACACACACACACACCGACAACACACACACACACACACCAACAACACACACAGACACACCGACAACACACACACACACACCGACAACACACCGACAACACACACACACACCGACAACACACACACACCGACAACACACACACACACACACCGACAACACACACACACACACACCGACAACACACACACACACACACACACCGACAACACACACACACACACACCGACAACACATAAACACACACACACACCGACAACACACACACACACACACCGACAACACACACACACACACACCGACAACACACACACACACCGACAACACACACACACACAACACACACACACACACACACCGACAACACAAACACACACACACACACACACTGACAACACACACACACACAACACACACACACCGACAACACACACACACACACACCGACCACACACACACACAAACACACCGACAACACACACACACACACCGACAACACACACACACACACCGACAACACACACACACCGACAACACACACACACACCGACAACACACACACACACACACACACACACACACACACACACACCGACAACACACACACACCGACAACACACACACACACACACCAGCAACACACACACACATACCGACAACACACACACACACCGACAACACACACACACACACAGACAACACACACACACACCGACAACACACACACACACCGACAACACACACACACACACACACACCGACAACACACACACACACCGACAACACACACACACACAACACACACACACACACCGACAACACACACACACACACACCAACAACACACACAGACACACCGACAACACACACACACACACCGACAACACACCGACAACACACACACACACCGACAACACACACACACCGACAACACACACACACACACACCGACAACACACACACACACACACCGACAACACACACACACACACACACACCGACAACACACACACACACACACCGACAACACACACACACACACACCGACAACACACACACACACACCGACAACACACACACACACACACCGACAACACATAAACACACACACACACCGACAACACACACACACACACACCGACAACACACACACACACACACCGACAACACACACACACACCGACAACACACACACACACAACACACACACACACACACACCGACAACACAAACACACACACACACACACACTGACAACACACACACACACAACACACACACACCGACAACACACACACACACACACCGACCACACACACACACAAACACACCGACAACACACACACACACACCGACAACACACACACACACACCGACAACACACACACACACACACCGACAACACACACACACACACCGACACACACACACACACACACACACACACACACACACACACACCGACAACACACACACACCGACAACACACACACACACACACCAGCAACACACACACACATACCGACAACACACACACACACCGACAACACACACACACACACACCGACAACACACACACACACACACCGACAACACACACACACACACACACACACCGACAACACACACACACACACCGACAACACACACACACAGCGACAACACACACACACAAACACACCGACAACACACACACACACACCAACAACACACACACACACACACCGACAACACACACACACACACACCGACAACACACACACACACACACACACACACACCGACAACACACACACACACACCGACAACACACACACACACACCGACAACACACACACACACACACACACACCGACAACACACACACACACACCGACAACACACACACACACACACACCGACAACACACACACACACCGACAACACACACACACACAACACACACACACACACCGACAAAACACACACGCACACACCGACAACACACACACACACCGACAACACACCCACAACACACACACACACCGACAACACACACACACCGACAACACACACACACACACACACCGACAACACACACACACACACACCGACAACACACACACACACACACACACACACACACCGACAACACACACACACACACACACCGATAACACACACACACCGACAACACACACACACACACACCGACAACACACACACACACACCGACAACACACACACACACACCGACAACACACACACACACACCGACAACACACACACACACAACACACACACACCCACACACACACCGACAACACACACACACACACACACCGACAACACACACACACACACACACACACCGACAACACACACACACACACACACCGACAACACACACACACACACACACCGACAACACACACACACACACCGACAACACACACACACACCGACAACACACACACACACACCGACAACACACACACACACACACCGACAACACATAAACACACACACACCGACAACACACACACACACACACTGACAACACACACACATACACACCGACAACACACACACACACACACACCGACAACACACACACACCGACAACACACACACACACACCGACAACACACACACACACACACACCGACAACACACACACACACCGACAACACACACACTCACACACACACCGACAACACACACACACACAACACACACACACACACCGACAACACACACACACACACACCGACAAAACACACACGCACACACCGACAACACACACACACACACACCGACAACACACACACACACACACACACCGACAACACACACACACACCGACAACACACACACACACAACACACACACACACACCGACAACACACACACACACACACCAACAACACACACACACACACCGACAACACACACACACACACCGACAACACACACACACACACACACACCGACAACACACACACACACCGACAACACACACACACACAACACACACACACACACCGACAACACACACACACACACACCGACAAAACACACACGCACACACCGACAACACACACACACACACACCGACAACACACACACACACACATACACCGACAACACACACACACACCGACAACACACACACACACAACACACACACACACACCGACAACACACACACACACACACCAACAACACACACACACACACACCGACAACACACACACACACACCGACAACACACACACACCGACAACACACCGACAACACACACACACACCGACAACACACACACACCGACAACACACACACACACCGACAACACACACACACACACACACCGACAACACACACACACACACACCGACAACACACACACACACACCGACAACACACACACACACACACCGACAACACACACACACACACCGACAACACACACACACACACCGACAACACATAAACACACACACACCGACAACACACACACACACACACTGACAACACACACACATACACACCGACAACACACACACACACACCGACAACACACACACACACACCGACAACACACACACACACCGACAACACACACACACACACCGACAACACACACACACACACACCGACAACACACACACACACACACCGACAACACACACACACACCGACAACACACACACACACAACACACACACACACACACACCGACAACACAAACACACACACACACACACACCGACAACACACACACACACACACACACCGACAACACACACACACACACACACACACACACCGACAACAAACACACACACCGACAACACACACACACACAACACACACACACCGACAACACACACACACACACACCGACCACACACACACACAAACACACCGACAACACACACACACACACCGACAACAAACACACACACCGACAACACACACACACACAACACACACACACCGACAACACACACACACACACACCGACAACACACACACACACACACACCGACAACACACACACACACACACACACACCGACAACACACACACACACACACACCGACAACACACACACACACACACACCGACAACACACACACACACACCGACAACACACACACACACCGACAACACACACACACACACCGACAACACACACACACACACACCGACAACACATAAACACACACACACCGACAACACACACACACACACACTGACAACACACACACATACACACCGACAACACACACACACACACACACCGACAACACACACACACCGACAACACACACACACACACCGACAACACACACACACACACACACCGACAACACACACACACACACACACCGACAACACACACACTCACACACACACCGACAACACACACACACACAACACACACACACACACCGACAACACACACACACACACACCGACAAAACACACACGCACACACCGACAACACACACACACACACACCGACAACACACACACACACACACACACCGACAACACACACACACACCGACAACACACACACACACAACACACACACACACACCGACAACACACACACACACACACACACCAACAACACACACACACACACCGACAACACACACACACACACCGACAACACACACACACACACACACACCGACAACACACACACACACCGACAACACACACACACACAACACACACACACACACCGACAACACACACACACACACACCGACAAAACACACACGCACACACCGACAACACACACACACACACCGACAACACACACACACACACACACTGACAACACACACACACCGACAACACACACACACACACACACACCGACAACACATAAACACACACACACCGACAACACACACACACACACACTGACAACACACACACATACACACCGACAACACACACACACACACCGACAACACACACACACACACCGACAACACACACACACACACACACTGACAACACACACACACCGACAACACACACACACACACACACACCGACAACACACACACACACACACCGACAACACACACACACCGACAACACACACACACACACACCGACAACACACACACACACCAAACAACACACACACACACAACACCGACAACACACACACACACACCGACAACACACACACACACACACACCGACAACACACACACACACACACACTGACAACACACACACACACACACACCGACAACACACACACACCGACAACACACACACACACACACCGACAACACACACACACACACACCGACAACACACACACACACAACACACACACACACACCGACAACACACACACACACACACCGACAACACACACACACACACCGACAACACACACACACACACACACCGACAACACACACACACACACACCGACAACACACACACACACACCGACAACACACACACACACACACCGACAACACACACACACACCGACAACACACACACACACACCAACAACACACACACACACACCGACAACACACACACACACACCGACAACACACCGACAACACACACACACACCGACAACATACACACACCGACAACACACACACACACACACACCGACAACACACACACACACACACACACACCGACAACACACACACACACACACACACACCGACAACACACACACACACACACTGACAACACACACACACACACACCGACAACACACACACACACACCGACAACACACACACACACACACCGACAACACATAAACACACACACACCGACAACACACACACACACACACTGACAACACACACACATACACACCGACAACACACACACACACACCGACAACACACACACACACACCGACAACACACACACACACACCGACAACACACACACACACCGACAACACACACACACACAACACACACACACACACCGACAACACAAACACACACACACACACACACCGACAACACACACACACACACACACCGACAACACACACACACACACACACTGACAACACACACACACCGACAACACACACACACACACACCGACAACACACACACACACACACCGACAACACACACACACCGACAACACACACACACACACACACACACCGACAACACACACACACACCGACAACACACACACACACAACACCGACAACACACACACACACCGACAACACACACACACACAACACCGACATCACACACACACACACCGACAACACACACACACACACACACCGACAACACACACACACACACACACTGACAACACACACACACACCGACAACACACACACACCGACAACACACACACACTCACACACACCGACAACACACACACACACACACACACCGACAACACACACACACACAACACACACACACACACCGACAACACACACACACACACACCGACAACACACACACACCGACAACACACAAACACACACACACACCGACAACACACACACACACACCGACAACACACACAGACAACACACACACACACACACCGACAACACACACACACACCGACAACACACACACACACAACACCGACAACACACACACACACACCGACAACACACACACACACACACACCGACAACACACACACACACACACACCGACAACACACACACACACACACACTGACAACACACACACACACACCGACAACACACACACACACCGACAACACACACACACACACACCGACAACACACACACACACACACCGACAACACACACACACACCGACAACACACACACACACAACACACACACACACACACACACACCGACAACACAAACACACACACACACACACACCGACAACACACACACACACACACACCGACAACACACACACACACACACACTGACAACACACACACACCGACAACACACACACACACACACCGACAACACACACACACACACACCGACAACACACACACACCGACAACACACACACACACACACACACACACCGACAACACACACACACACCGACAACACACACACACAACACCGACAACACACACACACACCGACAACACACACACACACAACACCGACATCACACACACACACACCGACAACACACACACACACACCGACAACACACACACACACACACACTGACAACACACACACACACCGACAACACACACACACCGACAACACACACACACACACACACACCGACAACACACACACACACACACCGACAACACACACACACACAACACACACACAAACACCGACAACACACACACACACACACCGACAACACACACACACACACCGACAACACACACACACACACACACCGACAACACACACACACACCGACAACACACACACACACACACCGACAACACACACACACACCGACAACACACACACACACAACACACACACACACACCGACAACACACACACACACACACACCAATAACACACACACACACACCGACAACACACACACACACACCGACAACACACCAACAACACACACACACACCGACAACACACACACACCGACAACACACACACACACACACACCGACAACACACACACACACACACACCGACAACACACACACACACACACACACCGACAACACACACACACACACACCGACAACACACACACACACACCGACAACACACACACACACACACCGACAACACACACACACACACACCGACAACACATAAACACACACACACCGACAACACACACACACACACACTGACAACACACACACATACACACCGACAACACACACACACACACACCGACAACACACACACACACACACACACACACACACACACACACCGACAACACACACACACACCGACAACACACACACACACACACCGACAACACACACACACACACCGACAACACACACACACACCGACAACACACACACACACAACACACACACACACACACACACCGACAACACAAACACACACACACACACCGACAACACACACACACACACACCGACAACACACACACACACACACACACACACCGACAACAAACACACACACCGACAACACACACACACACAACACACACACACCGACAACACACACACACACACACCGACCACACACACACACAAACACACCGACAACACACACACACACACCGACAAAACACACACACACACACACCGACAACACACACACACACACACCGACAACACACACACACACACACCGACAACACACACACACACACACCACACACACACACCGACAACACACACACACACACCGACAACACACACACACAGCGACAACACACACACACAAACACACCGACAACACACACACACACACCAACAACACACACACACACACCGACAACACACACACACTCACCGACAACACACACACACACACACACACACACACCGACAACACACACACACACCGACAACACACACACACACACCGACAACACACACACACACACACACACACACACACCGACAACACACACACACACACACACACACACACACCAACAACACACACACACACCGACAACACACACACACACAACACACACACACACACCGACAAAACACACACGCACACACCGACAACACACACACACACACACACCGACAACACACACACTCACACACACACACCGACAACACACACACACAACACACACACACACACCGACAACACACACACACACACACCGACAAAACACACACGCACACACCGACAACACACACACACACACACCGACAACACACCCACAACACTCACACACACACACACCGACAACACACACACACACCGACAACACACACACACACACCGACAACACACACACACACCGACAACACACACACACACACAAACCGACAACACACACACACACACACCGACAACACACACACACACCGACAACACACACACACACACACCGACAACACATAAACACACACACACCGACAACACACACACACACACACTGACAACACACACACATACACACCGACAACACACACACACACACACCGACAACACACACACACCGACAACACACACACACACACCGACAACACACACACACACACACACACACACACACACACACACCGACAACACACACACACACCGACAACACACACACACACCGACAACACACACACACACAACACACACACCGACAAAACACACACGCACACACCGACAACACACACACACACACCACACACACACACACCGACAACACACACACACACAAACACCAGCAACACACACACACACACCGACAACACACACACACACACACACTGACAACACACACACACCGACAACACACACACACACACACCGACAACACACACACACACACACCGACAACACACACACACCGACAACACACACACACACACACACACACACCGACAACACACACACACACCGACAACACACACACACACAACACCGACAACACACACACACACACCGACAACACACACACACACACCGACAACACACACACACACACACCGACAACACATAAACACACACACACCGACAACACACACACACACACACTGACAACACACACACATACACACCGACAACACACACACACACACACACCGACAACACACACACACACACCGACAACACACACACACACACCGACAACACACACACACACACACCGACAACACACACACACACACCGACAACACACACACACACACGCACACACACCGACAACACACACACACACCGACAACACACACACACACAACACACACACACACACCGACAAAACACACATGCACACACCGACACACACACACACACACACACACACACCGACAACACACACACACACAAACACCAGCAACACACACACACACCGACAACACACACACACACACACACTGACAACACACACACACCGACAACACACACACACACACACCGACAACACACACACACACACACCGACAACACACACAGACACACCGACAACACACACACACACACCGACAACACACCGACAACACACACACACACCGACAACACACACACACCGACAACACACACACACACACACCGACAACACACACACACACACACCGACAACACACACACACACACACACACCGACAACACACACACACACACACCGACAACACACACACACACACACCGACAACACACACACACACACCGACAACACACACACACACACACCGACAACACATAAACACACACACACACCGACAACACACACACACACACACCGACAACACACACACACACACACCGACAACACACACACACACCGACAACACACACACACACAACACACACACACACACACACCGACAACACAAACACACACACACACACACACTGACAACACACACACACACAACACACACACACCGACAACACACACACACACACACCGACCACACACACACACAAACACACCGACAACACACACACACACACCGACAACACACACACACACACCGACAACACACACACACACACACCGACAACACACACACACACACCGACAACACACACACACACACACACACACACACACACACACACACCGACAACACACACACACCGACAACACACACACACACACACCAGCAACACACACACACATACCGACAACACACACACACACCGACAACACACACACACACACAGACAACACACACACACACACACCGACAACACACACACACACCGACAACACACACACACACACACACACCGACAACACACACACACACCGACAACACACACACACACAACACACACACACACACCGACAACACACACACACACACACCAACAACACACACAGACACACCGACAACACACACACACACACCGACAACACACCGACAACACACACACACACCGACAACACACACACACCGACAACACACACACACACACACCGACAACACACACACACACACACCGACAACACACACACACACACACACACCGACAACACACACACACACACACCGACAACACACACACACACACACCGACAACACACACACACACACCGACAACACACACACACACACACCGACAACACATAAACACACACACACACCGACAACACACACACACACACACCGACAACACACACACACACACACCGACAACACACACACACACCGACAACACACACACACACAACACACACACACACACACACCGACAACACAAACACACACACACACACACACTGACAACACACACACACACAACAC
Organism: Salmo salar; assembly: GCF_965601325.2. Classification (NCBI taxonomy): domain Eukaryota; kingdom Metazoa; phylum Chordata; class Actinopteri; order Salmoniformes; family Salmonidae; genus Salmo; species Salmo salar. Next base: position 33,237 of record NW_027675705.1, read on the forward strand.
ACACACACCGACAACACACACACACACACACCGACCACACACACACACAAACACACCGACAACACACACACACACACCGACAACACACACACACACACCGACAACACACACACACACACACCGACAACACACACACACACACCGACAACACACACACACACACACACACACACACACACACACACACCGACAACACACACACACCGACAACACACACACACACACACCAGCAACACACACACACATACCGACAACACACACACACACCGACAACACACACACACACACAGACAACACACACACACACACACCGACAACACACACACACACCGACAACACACACACACACACACACACCGACAACACACACACACACCGACAACACACACACACACAACACACACACACACACCGACAACACACACACACACACACCAACAACACACACAGACACACCGACAACACACACACACACACCGACAACACACCGACAACACACACACACACCGACAACACACACACACCGACAACACACACACACACACACCGACAACACACACACACACACACCGACAACACACACACACACACACACACCGACAACACACACACACACACACCGACAACACACACACACACACACCGACAACACACACACACACACCGACAACACACACACACACACACCGACAACACATAAACACACACACACACCGACAACACACACACACACACACCGACAACACACACACACACACACCGACAACACACACACACACCGACAACACACACACACACAACACACACACACACACACACCGACAACACAAACACACACACACACACACACTGACAACACACACACACACAACACACACACACCGACAACACACACACACACACACCGACCACACACACACACAAACACACCGACAACACACACACACACACCGACAACACACACACACACACCGACAACACACACACACACACACCGACAACACACACACACACACCGACAACACACACACACACACACACACACACACACACACACACACACACACCGACAACACACACACACCGACAACACACACACACACACACCAGCAACACACACACACATACCGACAACACACACACACACCGACAACACACACACACACACACCGACAACACACACACACACACACCGACAACACACACACACACACACACACACCGACAACACACACACACACACCGACAACACACACACACAGCGACAACACACACACACAAACACACCGACAACACACACACACACACCAACAACACACACACACACACACCGACAACACACACACACACACACCGACAACACACACACACACACACACACACACACCGACAACACACACACACACACCGACAACACACACACACACACCGACAACACACACACACACACACACACACCGACAACACACACACACACACCGACAACACACACACACACACACACCGACAACACACACACACACCGACAACACACACACACACAACACACACACACACACCGACAAAACACACACGCACACACCGACAACACACACACACACCGACAACACACCCACAACACACACACACACCGACAACACACACACACCGACAACACACACACACACACACACCGACAACACACACACACACACACCGACAACACACACACACACACACACACACACACACCGACAACACACACACACACACCGATAACACACACACACCGACAACACACACACACACACACCGACAACACACACACACACACCGACAACACACACACACACACCGACAACACACACACACACACCGACAACACACACACACACAACACACACACACCCACACACACACCGACAACACACACACACACACACACCGACAACACACACACACACACACACACACCGACAACACACACACACACACACACCGACAACACACACACACACACACACCGACAACACACACACACACACCGACAACACACACACACACCGACAACACACACACACACACCGACAACACACACACACACACACCGACAACACATAAACACACACACACCGACAACACACACACACACACACTGACAACACACACACATACACACCGACAACACACACACACACACACACCGACAACACACACACACCGACAACACACACACACACACCGACAACACACACACACACACACACCGACAACACACACACACACACACACCGACAACACACACACTCACACACACCGACAACACACACACACACAACACACACACACACACCGACAACACACACACACACACACCGACAAAACACACACGCACACACCGACAACACACACACACACACACCGACAACACACACACACACACACACACCGACAACACACACACACACCGACAACACACACACACACAACACACACACACACACCGACAACACACACACACACACACCAACAACACACACACACACACCGACAACACACACACACACACCGACAACACACACACACACACACACACCGACAACACACACACACACCGACAACACACACACACACAACACACACACACACACCGACAACACACACACACACACACCGACAAAACACACACGCACACACCGACAACACACACACACACACACCGACAACACACACACACACACATACACCGACAACACACACACACACCGACAACACACACACACACAACACACACACACACACCGACAACACACACACACACACACCAACAACACACACACACACACACCGACAACACACACACACACACCGACAACACACACACACCGACAACACACCGACAACACACACACACACCGACAACACACACACACCGACAACACACACACACACCGACAACACACACACACACACACACCGACAACACACACACACACACACCGACAACACACACACACACACCGACAACACACACACACACACACACACACACACACACCGACAACACACACACACACACACCGACAAAACACACACGCACACACCGACAACACACACACACACACACCGACAACACACACACACACACACACCGACAACACACACACACACACCGACAACACACACACACACAACACACACACACACACCGACAACACACACACACACACACCGACAACACACACACACACACACCGACAACACACACACACACACCGACAACACACACACACCGACAACACACCGACAACACACACACACACCGACAACACACACACACCGACAACACACACACACACCGACAACACACACACACACACACACCGACAACACACACACACACACACCGACAACACACACACACACACCGACAACACACACACACACACCGACAACACATAAACACACACACACCGACAACACACACACACACACACTGACAACACACACACATACACACCGACAACACACACACACACACCGACAACACACACACACACACCGACAACACACACACACACCGACAACACACACACACACACCGACAACACACACACACACACACCGACAACACACACACACACACACCGACAACACACACACACACCGACAACACACACACACACAACACACACACACACACACACCGACAACACAAACACACACACACACACACACCGACAACACACACACACACACACACACCGACAACACACACACACACACACACACACACACCGACAACAAACACACACACCGACAACACACACACACACAACACACACACACCGACAACACACACACACACACACCGACCACACACACACACAAACACACCGACAACACACACACACACACCGACAACAAACACACACACCGACAACACACACACACACAACACACACACACCGACAACACACACACACACACACCGACAACACACACACACACACACACCGACAACACACACACACACACACACACACCGACAACACACACACACACACACACCGACAACACACACACACACACACACCGACAACACACACACACACACCGACAACACACACACACACCGACAACACACACACACACACCGACAACACACACACACACACACCGACAACACATAAACACACACACACCGACAACACACACACACACACACTGACAACACACACACATACACACCGACAACACACACACACACACACACCGACAACACACACACACCGACAACACACACACACACACCGACAACACACACACACACACACACCGACAACACACACACACACACACACCGACAACACACACACTCACACACACACCGACAACACACACACACACAACACACACACACACACCGACAACACACACACACACACACCGACAAAACACACACGCACACACCGACAACACACACACACACACACCGACAACACACACACACACACACACACCGACAACACACACACACACCGACAACACACACACACACAACACACACACACACACCGACAACACACACACACACACACACACCAACAACACACACACACACACCGACAACACACACACACACACCGACAACACACACACACACACACACACCGACAACACACACACACACCGACAACACACACACACACAACACACACACACACACCGACAACACACACACACACACACCGACAAAACACACACGCACACACCGACAACACACACACACACACCGACAACACACACACACACACACACTGACAACACACACACACCGACAACACACACACACACACACACACCGACAACACATAAACACACACACACCGACAACACACACACACACACACTGACAACACACACACATACACACCGACAACACACACACACACACCGACAACACACACACACACACCGACAACACACACACACACACACACTGACAACACACACACACCGACAACACACACACACACACACACACCGACAACACACACACACACACACCGACAACACACACACACCGACAACACACACACACACACACCGACAACACACACACACACCAAACAACACACACACACACAACACCGACAACACACACACACACACCGACAACACACACACACACACACACCGACAACACACACACACACACACACTGACAACACACACACACACACACACCGACAACACACACACACCGACAACACACACACACACACACCGACAACACACACACACACACACCGACAACACACACACACACAACACACACACACACACCGACAACACACACACACACACACCGACAACACACACACACACACCGACAACACACACACACACACACACCGACAACACACACACACACACACCGACAACACACACACACACACCGACAACACACACACACACACACCGACAACACACACACACACCGACAACACACACACACACACCAACAACACACACACACACACCGACAACACACACACACACACCGACAACACACCGACAACACACACACACACCGACAACATACACACACCGACAACACACACACACACACACACCGACAACACACACACACACACACACACACCGACAACACACACACACACACACACACACCGACAACACACACACACACACACTGACAACACACACACACACACACCGACAACACACACACACACACCGACAACACACACACACACACACCGACAACACATAAACACACACACACCGACAACACACACACACACACACTGACAACACACACACATACACACCGACAACACACACACACACACCGACAACACACACACACACACCGACAACACACACACACACACCGACAACACACACACACACCGACAACACACACACACACAACACACACACACACACCGACAACACAAACACACACACACACACACACCGACAACACACACACACACACACACCGACAACACACACACACACACACACTGACAACACACACACACCGACAACACACACACACACACACCGACAACACACACACACACACACCGACAACACACACACACCGACAACACACACACACACACACACACACCGACAACACACACACACACCGACAACACACACACACACAACACCGACAACACACACACACACCGACAACACACACACACACAACACCGACATCACACACACACACACCGACAACACACACACACACACACACCGACAACACACACACACACACACACTGACAACACACACACACACCGACAACACACACACACCGACAACACACACACACACACACACACCGACAACACACACACACACACACACACCGACAACACACACACACACAACACACACACACACACCGACAACACACACACACACACACCGACAACACACACACACCGACAACACACAAACACACACACACACCGACAACACACACACACACACACCGACAACACACACAGACAACACACACACACACACACCGACAACACACACACACACCGACAACACACACACACACAACACCGACAACACACACACACACACCGACAACACACACACACACACACACCGACAACACACACACACACACACACCGACAACACACACACACACACACACTGACAACACACACACACACACCGACAACACACACACACACCGACAACACACACACACACACACCGACAACACACACACACACACACCGACAACACACACACACACCGACAACACACACACACACAACACACACACACACACACACACACCGACAACACAAACACACACACACACACACACCGACAACACACACACACACACACACCGACAACACACACACACACACACACTGACAACACACACACACCGACAACACACACACACACACACCGACAACACACACACACACACACCGACAACACACACACACCGACAACACACACACACACACACACACACACCGACAACACACACACACACCGACAACACACACACACACAACACCGACAACACACACACACACCGACAACACACACACACACAACACCGACATCACACACACACACACCGACAACACACACACACACACACACCGACAACACACACACACACACACACTGACAACACACACACACACCGACAACACACACACACCGACAACACACACACACACACACACACCGACAACACACACACACACACACCGACAACACACACACACACAACACACACACAAACACCGACAACACACACACACACACACCGACAACACACACACACACACCGACAACACACACACACACACACACCGACAACACACACACACACCGACAACACACACACACACACACCGACAACACACACACACACCGACAACACACACACACACAACACACACACACACACCGACAACACACACACACACACACCAATAACACACACACACACACCGACAACACACACACACACACCGACAACACACCAACAACACACACACACACCGACAACACACACACACCGACAACACACACACACACACACACCGACAACACACACACACACACACACCGACAACACACACACACACACACACACCGACAACACACACACACACACACCGACAACACACACACACACACCGACAACACACACACACACACACCGACAACACACACACACACACACCGACAACACATAAACACACACACACCGACAACACACACACACACACACTGACAACACACACACATACACACCGACAACACACACACACACACACCGACAACACACACACACACACACACACACACACACACACACACACACACACCGACAACACACACACACACCGACAACACACACACACACACACCGACAACACACACACACACACCGACAACACACACACACACCGACAACACACACACACACAACACACACACACACACACACACCGACAACACAAACACACACACACACACCGACAACACACACACACACACACCGACAACACACACACACACACACACACACACCGACAACAAACACACACACCGACAACACACACACACACAACACACACACACCGACAACACACACACACACACACCGACCACACACACACACAAACACACCGACAACACACACACACACACCGACAAAACACACACACACACACACCGACAACACACACACACACACACCGACAACACACACACACACACACCGACAACACACACACACACACACACACACACACACCGACAACACACACACACACACCGACAACACACACACACAGCGACAACACACACACACAAACACACCGACAACACACACACACACACCAACAACACACACACACACACCGACAACACACACACACTCACCGACAACACACACACACACACACACACACACACCGACAACACACACACACACCGACAACACACACACACACACCGACAACACACACACACACACACACACACACACACACACCGACAACACACACACACACACACACACACACACACCAACAACACACACACACACCGACAACACACACACACACAACACACACACACACACCGACAAAACACACACGCACACACCGACAACACACACACACACACACACCGACAACACACACACTCACACACACACACCGACAACACACACACACAACACACACACACACACCGACAACACACACACACACACACCGACAAAACACACACGCACACACCGACAACACACACACACACACACCGACAACACACCCACAACACTCACACACACACACACCGACAACACACACACACACCGACAACACACACACACACACCGACAACACACACACACACCGACAACACACACACACACACAAACCGACAACACACACACACACACACCGACAACACACACACACACCGACAACACACACACACACACACCGACAACACATAAACACACACACACCGACAACACACACACACACACACTGACAACACACACACATACACACCGACAACACACACACACACACACCGACAACACACACACACCGACAACACACACACACACACCGACAACACACACACACACCACACACACACACACACACACCACACACACACACACACCGACACACACACACACACACCACACACCGACAACACACACACACACACACCACACACACACACACGCACACACACACCACACACACACACACACCACCGCAACACACACACACACACCGACAACACACACACACACACACACTGACAACACACACACACCGACAACACACACACACACACACCGACAACACACACACACACACACCGACAACACACACACACCGACAACACACACACACACACACACACACACCGACAACACACACACACACCGACAACACACACACACACAACACCGACAACACACACACACACACCGACAACACACACACACACACCGACAACACACACACACACACACCGACAACACATAAACACACACACACCGACAACACACACACACACACACTGACAACACACACACATACACACCGACAACACACACACACACACACACACCGACAACACACACACACACACCGACAACACACACACACACACCGACAACACACACACACACACACCGACAACACACACACACACACCGACAACACACACACACACACGCACACACACCGACAACACACACACACACCGACAACACACACACACACAACACACACACACACACCGACAAAACACACATGCACACACCGACACACACACACACACACACACACACACCGACAACACACACACACACAAACACCAGCAACACACACACACACCGACAACACACACACACACACACACTGACAACACACACACACCGACAACACACACACACACACACCGACAACACACACACACACACACCGACAACACACACACACACCGACAACACACACACACACACACACACACCGACAACACACACACACACCGACAACACACACACACACAACACCGACAACACACACACACACACCGACAACACACACACACACACACACACCGACAACACACACACACACACACTGACAACACACACACACACACACACCGACAACACACACACACCGACAACACACACACACACACCGACAACACACACACACACACACCGACAACACACACACACAACACACACACACACACCGACAACACACACACACTCACACCGACAACACACACACACACACCGACAACACACACACACACACACACAGACAACACACACACACACACACCGACAACACACACACACACACCGACAACACACACACACACACACACACCGACAACACACACAAACACCGACAACACACACACACACAACACACACACACACACCGACAACACACACACACACACACCAACAACACACACAAACACACCGACAACACACACACACACACCGACAACACACCGACAACACACACACACACCGACAACACACACACACCGACAACACACACACACACACACCGACAACACACACACACACACACACACCGACAACACACACACACACACACACACCGACAACACACACACACACACACCGACAACACACACACACACACCGACAACACACACACACACACCGACAACACACACACACACACACCGACAACACATAAACACACACACACCGACAACACACACACACACACACTGACAACACACACACATACACACCGACAACACACACACACACACCGACAACACACACAAACACACCGACAACACACACACACACACCGACAACACACACACACACACACACACACACACACCGACAACACACACACACACCGACAACACACATACACACCGACAACAAACACACACACACACCGACAACACACACACACACACCGACAACACACACCGACAACACACACACACACACACACACACACACACACACACACACAAACACCAGCAACACACACACACATACCGACAACACACACACACACACACCGACAACACACACACACACACACCGACAACACACACACACACACACCGACAACACATACACACACACACACCGACAACACACACACACACACCGACAACACACACAAACACAACACACACACACACACACCGACAACACACACACACACACAGCGACAACACACACACACAAACACACCGACAACACACACACACACACACCACCAACACACACACACACACACCGACAACACACACACACACACCGACAACACACACACACACACCGACAACACACACACACACACCGACAACACACACACACACACCGACAACACACACACACACACACACCGACAACACACACACACACACCGACAACACACACACACACACACACGCACACACACCGACAACACACACACACACCGACAACACACACACACACAACACACACACACACCGACAAAACACACACGCACACACCGACAACACACACACACACACACACACACACACCGACAACACACACACACACAAACACCAGCAACACACACACACACCGACAACACACACACACACACACACTGACAACACACACACACCGACAACACACACACACACACACCGACAACACA
>NW_027675705.1:47500-55000 GCF_965601325.2 Salmo salar
AACACACCGACAACACACACACACACACCGACAACACACACACACACACCGACAACACACACACACACACACCGACAACACACACACACACACCGACAACACACACACACACACACACACACACACACACACACACCGACAACACACACACACCGACAACACACACACACACACACCAGCAACACACACACACATACCGACAACACACACACACACCGACAACACACACACACACACAGACAACACACACACACACCGACAACACACACACACACCGACAACACACACACACACACACACACCGACAACACACACACACACCGACAACACACACACACACAACACACACACACACACCGACAACACACACACACACACACCAACAACACACACAGACACACCGACAACACACACACACACACCGACAACACACCGACAACACACACACACACCGACAACACACACACACCGACAACACACACACACACACACCGACAACACACACACACACACACACCGACAACACACACACACACACACCGACAACACACACACACACACCGACAACACACACACACACACACCGACAACACACACACACACACCGACAACACACACACACACACCGACAACACATAAACACACACACACCGACAACACACACACACACACTGACAACACACACACATACACACCGACAACACACACACACACACCGACAACACACACACACACACCGACAACACACACACACACACCGACAACACACACACACACACACACACACACCGACAACACACACACACACCGACAACACACACACACACACACCGACAACACACACACACACACACCGACAACACACACACACACACACCGACAACACACACACACACACACACACACACACACCGACAACACACACACACACCGACAACACACACACACACAACACACACACACCGACAACACACACACACACACACCGACCACACACACACACAAACACACCGACAACACACACACACACACCGACAACACACACACACACACCGACAACACACACACACACACACCGACAACACACACACACACACCGACAACACACACACACACACACACACACACACACACACACACACACACCGACAACACACACACACACCGACAACACACACACACACACACACCAGCAACACACACACACATACCGACAACACACACACACACACACCGACAACACACACACACACACACCGACAACACACACACACACACACCGACAACAGATACACACACACACACCGACAACACACACACACACACCGACAACACACACACACACACACACACACCGACAACACACACACACACACACCGACAACACACACACACAGCGACAACACACACACACAAACACACCGACAACACACACACACACACCGACAACACACACACACACACCGACAACACACACACACACACACCGACAACACACACACACACACCGACAACACACACACACACACACACACACACACACACACACACACACCGACAACACACACACACCGACAACACACACACACACACACACCAGCAACACACACACACATACCGACAACACACACACACACACACCGACAACACACACACACACACACCGACAACACACACACACACACACCGACAACACATACACACACACACACCGACAACACACACACACACACACACACACCGACAACACACACACACACACCGACAACACACACACACAGCGACAACACACACACACAAACACACCGACAACACACACACACACACCAACAACACACACACACACACACACCGACAACACACACACACACACCGACAACACACACACACACACACACACACACACACCGACAACACACACACACACACACACCGACAACACACACACACACCGACAACACACACACACACAACACACACACACACACCGACAAAACACACACGCACACACCGACAACACACACACACACACACACCGACAACACACCCACAACACACACACACACCGACAACACACACACACCGACAACACACACACACACACACACCGACAACACACACACACACACACCGACAACACACACACACACACACACACACACACACACACCGACAACACACACACACACACACACCGATAACACACACACACCGACAACACACACACACACACACCGACAACACACACACACACACCGACAACACACACACACACCGACAACACACACACACACACCGACAACACACACACACACAACACACACACACCCACACACACACCGACAACACACACACACACACACACCGACAACACACACACACACACACACACACCGACAACACACACACACACACACACCGACAACACACACACACACACACACCGACAACACACACACACACACACACAACACACACACACACCGACAACACACACACACACACCGACAACACACACACACACACACCGACAACACATAAACACACACACACCGACAACACACACACACACACACTGACAACACACACACATACACACCGACAACACACACACACACACACACCGACAACACACACACACACCGACAACACACACACACACACCGACAACACACACACACACACATCGACAACACATAAACACACACACACCGACAACACACACACACACACTGACAACACACACACATACACACCGACAACACACACACACACACACACCGACAACACACACACACCGACAACACACACACACACACCGACAACACACACACACACACACACCGACAACACACACACACACACCGACAACACACACACTCACACACACACACCGACAACACACACACACACAACACACATACACACACCGACAACACACACACACACACACCGACAAAACACACACGCACACACCGACAACACACACACACACACACACCGACAACACACCCACAACACTCACACACACACACCGACAACACACACACACACCGACAACACACACACACACACCGACAACACACACACACACACCGACAACACACACACACACACACAAACCGACAACACACACACACACACACCGACAACACACACACACACCGACAACACACACACACACACACCGACAACACATAAACACACACACACCGACAACACACACACACACACACTGACAACACACACACATACACACCGACAACACACACACACACACACACACCGACAACACACACACACACACCGACAACACACACACACACACCGACAACACACACACACACACACACACACACACACCGACAACACACACACACACCGTCAACACACACACACACACACCGACAACACACACACACACACACCGACAACACACACACACACCGACAACACACACACACACAACACACACACACACACACCGACAACACAAACACACACACACACACACAACGACAACACACACACACACACACACACACCGACAACACACACACACACACACACCGACAACACACACACACACACCGACAACACACACACACACAACACACACACCGACAACACACACACACACCGACCACACACACACACAAACACACCGAGAACACACACACACACACCGACAACACACACACACACACCGACAACACACACACACACAACACACACACACACACCGACAACACACACACACACACACCGACCACACACACACACAAACACACCGACAACACACACACACACACACACACACCGACAACACACACACACACACCGACAACACACACACACACACCGACAACACACACACACACACACCGACAAAACACACACGCACACACCGACAACACACACACACACACACACCGACAACACACCCACAACACACACACACACCGACAACACACACACACCGACAACACACACACACACACACACCGACAACACACACACACACACACCGACAACACACACACACACACCGACAACACACACACACACACACACCGACAACACACACACACACACCGACAACACACACACACACACCGACAACACATAAACACACACACACCGACAACACACACACACACACTGACAACACACACACATACACACCGACAACACACACACACACACCGACAACACACACACACACACCGACAACACACACACACACACCGACAACACACACACACACACACACACACACCGACAACACACACACACACCGACAACACACACACACACACACCGACAACACACACACACACACACCGACAACACACACACACACACACCGACAACACACACACACACCGACAACACACACACACACAACACACACACACACACACACCGACAACACAAACACACACACACACACACACCGACAACACACACACACACACACACACCGACAACACACACACACACACACCACACACACACACACACCACAACACACACACACACACACACACACACACCGACAACACACACACACACACGACAACACACACACACACACACACCGACACCACACACACACACAACACACACCGACACACACACACACACACACCGACAACACACACACACACACCGACAACACACACACACACACACCGACAACACACACACACACACACACACACACCGACAACACACACACACACACACACACACACACACACCGACAACACACACACACACACACACACCGACAACACACACACACACACACACCGACAACACACACACACACACACCGACAACACACACACACACACACCGACAACACAACACACACACACACCGACAACAAACACACACACACACCGACAACACACACACACACACCGACAACACACACACACACACACACACACACACACCGACAACACACACACACACACACACACGACACACACACACACACACACCGACAACACACACACACACACCGACAACACACACACACACACCGACAACACACACACACACACCGACCGACACACACACACACACACACCGACAACACACACACACACACACACACCGACACACACACACACACACACCGACAACACACACACACACACCGACAACACACACACACACACACACCGACAGCACACACACACACACACACACACACACCGACAACACACACACACACACACACCGACAACACACACACACACACCGACAACGACACACACACACACCGACAACACACACGACACACCGACAACACACACACACACACGACAACACACACACACACACCGACAACACACACACACACACACACACACCGACAACACACACACACACACCGACAACACACACACACACCGACAACACACACACACAACACACCGACAACACACACACACACACCGACAACACACACACACACACACCAGACAACACACACACACACACACACGACACACCGACAACACACACACGACACACACACACACACACACACACCGACAACACACACACGACACACACACGACACACACACACACACACCGACAACACACACACACACACACACCGACAACACACACACACACACCGACAACACACACACACACACACACGACAACACACACACACACACACACCGACAACACACCACAACACACACCACAACACACACACACACACACCGACAACACACACACACACACACACCGACAACACACACACACACACACCGACAACACACACACACACACACACACACACCGACAACACACACACACACCGACAACACACACACACACCGACAACGACACACACACACACACACCGACACCGACACACACACACACACACACCGACAACACACACACACACACACCGACAACACACACACACACCGACACACGCACACACACACCGACAACACACACACACACACCGACACACACACACACACACCGACAACACACCGACAACACACACACACACACCGACAACACACACACACCGACAACACACACACACACACACCGACAACACACACACACACACACCGACAACACACACACACACACACACGCCGACACACACACACACCGACAACACACACACACACACCGACAACACACACACACACACACCGACAACACACACACACACACCGACAACACACACACACACACACACCGACAACACACACACACACACACACGACACACCGACAACACACACACACACACCGACAACACACACACACACGACACCGACAACACACACACACACCGACAACACACACACACACACACACCGACAACACACACACACACACCTATGACAAACACACACACACACATACACACACACACACACACACTCACAATAGACAACACACACACACACACACACACACACACACCGACAAACACACACACACACACACACACACCGATCAACAACACACACACACACACACACACACACACACCGACAACAAACACACACACCAGAGAACACACAAACAGCACAACACACACGACCAACAACACACACACATGCACACACCGACCACACACACACACACAAACACACCGACAACACACACACACACACCGACAACACACACACACACACACCGACAACACACACACACACACACCAGTTACAACACACACACACACACACCCACTGACAACACACACACACACACACACACGACACCGACACACACAGCACACACCGACAACACACACACACACACACACCGAGCAACACACACACACACACACAACACACACATGTTTTTTTTTGCGGGTTCAACAACGCGTTTTTTTTCGCACACACGACACCTCACACACACACACACACCGACAACACACACACACACACACCCGCACAACACACACACACACACACGACACTCACACACACACACACACACACCACACACACACACACACACACCGACCACACACACACACACACCACACACCGAAAGCAACACACACAGACGACAGCGAAGCAACACACACACGACAAACACACCGACAACACACACACACACACACCGACAACACACACACACACACACGACAACACACACACACACACACCGACCACACACACACACAAACACACCGACAACACACACACACACACTGACACACACACACACACACACACGACACCGACACACACACACACACCGACAACACACACACACACACCGACAGCACACACACACACACACACACCGACAACACACACACACACACACCGACAACACACACACACACACCGAGCGACACACACACACACACACACCCCGACAACACACACACACACACACACACACTCACGACAACACACACACACACACCGACGGAACACACACACACACACACGACACACCCCACACACACACACACACCGACA
>NW_027675705.1:60000-67500 GCF_965601325.2 Salmo salar
CACCGACAACACACACACACACACACCGACAACACATACACACACATACACCGACAGCACACACACACACACCGACAACACACACACACACACACACACACCGACAACACACACACACACACCGACAACACACACACACAGCGACAACACACACACACAAACACACCGACAACACACACACACACACCGACAACACACACACACACACCGACAACACACACACACACACTCACACACACACCGACAACACACACACACACACCGACAACACACACACACACACCGACAACACACACACACACACACACACACCGACAACACACACACACACACCGACAACACACACACACACACACACCGACAACACACACACACACCGACAACACACACACACACAACACACACACACACACCGACAAAACACACACGCACACACCGACAACACACACACACACACACACCGACAACACACCCACAACACACACACACACCGACAACACACACACACCGACAACACACACACACACACACACCGACAACACACACACACACACACCGACAACACACACACACACACACCGACAACACACACACACACACACACCGATAACACACACACACACTGACAACACACACACACACACACCGACAACACACACACACACACCGACAACACACACACACACACCGACAACACACACACACACACACACCGACAACACACACACACACCGACAACACACACACACACAACACACACACACACACCGACAAAACACACACGCACACACCGACAACACACACACACACACACACCGACAACACACCCACAACACACACACACACCGACAACACACACACACCGACAACACACACACACACACACACCGACAACACACACACACACACACCGACAACACACACACACACACACCGACAACACACACACACACACACACCGATAACACACACACACACTGACAACACACACACACACACACCGACAACACACACACACACACCGACAACACACACACACACACCGACAACACACACACACACACACCGACAACACACACACACACAACACACACACACCCACACACACACCGACAACACACACACACACACACACCGACAACACACACACACACACACACACCGACAACACACACACACACACACACCAACAACACACACACACACACCGACAACACACACACACACACCGACAACACACACACACACCGACAACACACACACACACACCGACAACACACAGACACACACACCGACAACACATAAACACACACACACCGACAACACACACACACACACACTGACAACACACACACATACACACCGACAACACACACACACACACACACCGACAACACACACACACCTACAACACACACACACACACCGACAACACACACACACACACACACCGACAACACACACACACACACACACCGACAACACACACACTCACACACACACACCGACAACACACACACACACACAACACACACACACACACCGACAACACACACACACACACACACCGACAAAACACACACGCACACACCGACAACACACACACACACACACCGACAACACACCCACAACACTCACACACACACACCGACAACACACACACACACCGACAACACACACACACACACCGACAACACACACACACACACCGACAACACACACACACACACACAAACCGACAACACACACACACACACACCGACAACACACACACACACCGACAACACACACACACACACACCGACAACACATAAACACACACACACCGACAACACACACACACACACACTGACAACACACACACATACACACCGACAACACACACACACACACACACACCGACAACACACACACACACACCGACAACACACACACACACACCGACAACACACACACACACACACACACACACACCGACAACACACACACACACCGACAACACACACACACACACACCGACAACACAAACACACACACACCGACAACACACACACACACCGACAACACACACACACACAACACACACACACACACACCGACAACACAAACACACACACACACACAACGACAACACACACACACACACACACACCGACAACACACACACACACACACACCGACAACACACACACACACAACACACACACACACAACACACACACACCGACAACACACACACACACACACCGACCACACACACACACAAACACACCGAGAACACACACACACACACCGACAACACACACACACACACCGACAACACACACACACACAACACACACACACACACCGACAACACACACACACACACCGACCACACACACACACAAACACACCGACAACACAAACACACACACCGACAACACACACACACACACCGACAACACACACACACACACACCGACAACACACACACACACACACACCGACAACACAAACACACACACACACACCGACAACACACACACACACACACACACCGACACCACACACACACACACACACACCGACAACAAACACACACACAACACACACACACACACCGACAACACACACACACACCGACAACACACACACACACACCGATAACACACACACACACACACACCGACAACACACACACACACACACACCGACAACACACACACACACACCGACAACACACACACACACACACCGACAACACACACACACACCGACAACACACACACACACAACACACACACACACACCGACAACACACACACACACACACCAACAACACACACACACACACCGACAACACACACACACACACCGACAACACACCGACAACACACACACACACCGACAACACACACACACCGACAACACACACACACACACACACCGACAACACACACACACACACACACCGACAACACACACACACACACACACACACCGACAACACACACACACACCGACAACACACACACACACACACCGACAACACACACACACACACCGACAACACACACACACACACACCGACAACACATAAACACACACACACCGACAACACACACACACACACACTGACAACACACACACATACACACCGACAACACACACACACACACCGACAACACACACACACACACAAACCGACAACACACACACACACACACCGACAACACACACACACACCGACAACACACACACACACCGACAACACATAAACACACACACACCGACAACACACACACACACACACTGACAACACACACACACATACACACCGACAACACACACACACACACACACACCGACAACACACACACACACACCGACAACACACACACACACACCGACAACACACACACACACACACACACACCGACAACACACACACACACCGACAACACACACACACACACCGACAACACACACACACACACACCGACAACACACACACACACACCGACAACACACACACACACAACACACACACACCGACAACACACACACACACACCGACAACACACACACACACACCGACAACACACACACACACACACACACACACACCGACAACACACACACACACCGACAACACACACACACACACACCGACAACACAAACACACACACACCGACAACACACACACACACCGACAACACACACACACACAACACACACACACACACACCGACAACACAAACACACACACACACACAACGACAACACACACACACACACACACACCGACAACACACACACACACACACACCGACAACACACACACACACAACACACACACACACAACACACACACACCGACAACACACACACACACACACCGACCACACACACACACAAACACACCGAGAACACACACACACACACCGACAACACACACACACACACCGACAACACACACACACACAACACACACACACACACCGACAACACACACACACACACCGACCACACACACACACAAACACACCGACAACACAAACACACACACCGACAACACACACACACACACCGACAACACACACACACACACACCGACAACACACACACACACACACACCGACAACACAAACACACACACACACACCGACAACACACACACACACACACACACCGACAACACACACACACACACACACACACCGACAACAAACACACACCGACAAGACACACACACACAACACACACACACCGACAACACACACACACACACACACACCACACACACACACAAACACACCGACAACACACACACACACACCGACAACACACACACACACACCGACAACACACACACACACACACCGACAACACACACACACACACACCGACAACACACACACACACACACACACACACACACACACACACAAACACCAGCAACACACACACACATACCGACAACACACACACACACACACCGACAACACACACACACACACACCGACAACACACACACACACCGACAACACATACACACACACACACCGACAACACACACACACACACCGACAACACACACAAACACAACACACACACACACACACCGACAACACACACACACACACAGCGACAACACACACACACAAACACACCGACAACACACACACACACACCAACAACACACACACACACACACACCGACAACACACACACACACACCGACAACACACACACACACACACACACACCGACAACACACACACACACACCGACAACACACACACACACACCGACAACACACACACACACACACACCGACAACACACACACACACACCGACAACACACACACACACACACACACACACACCGACAACACACACACACACCGACAACACACACACACACAACACACACACACACACCGACAAAACACACACGCACACACCGACAACACACACACACACACACACACACCGACAACACACACACACACACCGACAACACACACACACACACACACTGACAACACACACACACCGACAACACACACACACACACACACACCGACAACACACACACACACACACCAACAACACACACACACACACCGACAACACAAACACACACACCGACAACACACACACACACACACACACACACACACCGACAACACACACACACACCGACAACACACACACACACACACCGACAACACAAACACACACACACCGACAACACACACACACACCGACAACACACACACACACAACACACACACACACACACCGAAAACACAAACACACACACACACACAACGACAACACACACACACACACACACACCGACAACACACACACACACACACACCGACAACACACACACACACAACACACACACACACAACACACACACACCGACAACACACACACACACACACCGACCACACACACACACAAACACACCGAGAACACACACACACACACCGACAACACACACACACACACCGATAACACACACACACACAACACACACACACACACCGACAACACACACACACACACCGACCACACACACACACAAACACACCGACAACACAAACACACACACCGACAACACACACACACACACCGACAACACACACACACACACACCGACAACACACACACACACACACACCGACAACACAAACACACACACACACACCGACAACACACACACACACACACACACCGACAACACACACACACACACACACACACCGACAACAAACACACACCGACAAGACACACACACACAACACACACACACCGACAACACACACACACACACACACCACACACACACACAAACACACCGACAACACACACACACACACCGACAACACACACACACACACCGACAACACACACACACACACACCGACAACACACACACACACACACCGACAACACACACACACACACACACACACACACACACACAAACACCAGCAACACACACACACATACCGACAACACACACACACACACACCGACAACACACACACACACACACCGACAACACACACACACACCGACAACACATACACACACACACACCGACAACACACACACACACCGACAACACACACAAACACAACACACACACACACACACCGACAACACACACACACACACAGCGACAACACACACACACAAACACACCGACAACACACACACACACACCAACAACACACACACACACACACACCGACAACACACACACACACACCGACAACACACACACACACACACACACACCGACAACACACACACACACACCGACAACACACACACACACACCGACAACACACACACACACACACACCGACAACACACACACACACACCGACAACACACACACACACACACACACACACACCGACAACACACACACACACCGACAACACACACACACACAACACACACACACACACCGACAAAACACACACGCACACACCGACAACACACACACACACACACACACACCGACAACACACACACACACACCGACAACACACACACACACACACACTGACAACACACACACACCGACAACACACACACACACACACACACCGACAACACACACACACACACACCGACAACACACACACACCGACAACACACACACACACACACACACCGACAACACACACACACACCGACAACACACACACACACAACACCGACAACACACACACACCGACAACACACACACACACACACACCGACAACACACACACACACACTGACAACACACACACACACACACACCGACAACACACACACACCGACAACACACACACACACACACCGACAACACACACACACACAACACACACACACACACCGACAACACACACACACACACACCGACAACACACACACACACACCGATAACACACACACACACACACACCGACAACACACACACACACACACCGACAACACACACACACACACCGACAACACACACACACACACACCGACAACACACACACACACCGACAACACACACACACACAACACACACACACACACCGACAACACACACACACACACACCAACAACACACACACACACACCGACAACACACCGACAACACACACACACACCGACAACACACACACACCGACAACACACACACACACACACACCGACAACACACACACACACACACACACACCGACAACACACACACACACACACACACACCGACAACACACACACACACACACCGACAACACACACACACACACCGACAACACACACACACACACACACACACCGACAACACACACACACACACAACGACAACACACACACACACACACACACCGACAACACACACACACACACACACCGACAACACACACACACACAACACACACACACACAACACACACACACCGACAACACACACACACACACACCGACCACACACACACACAAA
>NW_027675705.1:70000-87500 GCF_965601325.2 Salmo salar
ACACACACCGACAACACACACACACACAACACACACACACACACACCGACAACACAAACACACACACACACACAACGACAACACACACACACACACACACACCGACAACACACACACACACACACACCGACAACACACACACACACACCGACAACACACACACACACAACACACACACACCGACAACACACACACACACACCGACAACACACACACACACACCGACAACACACACACACACACACACACACACACACACACCGACAACACACACACACACCGACAACACACACACACACACACCGACAACACAAACACACACACACCGACAACACACACACACACCGACAACACACACACACACAACACACACACACACACACCGACAACACAAACACACACACACACACAACGACAACACACACACACACACACACACCGACAACACACACACACACACACACACCGACAACACACACACACACAACACACACACACACAACACACACACACCGACAACACACACACACACACACCGACCACACACACACACAAACACACCGAGAACACACACACACACACCGACAACACACACACACACACCGACAACACACACACACACAACACACACACACACACACCGACAACACACACACACACACCGACCACACAAACACACACACCGACAACACACACACACACACACCGACAACACACACACACACACACACCGACAACACAAACACACACACACACACCGACAACACACACACACACACACACACCGACAACACACACACACACACACACACACCGACAACAAACACACACCGACAACACACACATACACAACACACACACACCGACAACACACACACACACACACACCGACCACACACACACACAAACACACCGACAACACACACACACACACACACACACACCGACAACACACACACACACACACACCGACAACACACACACACACAACACACACACACACAACACACACACACCGACAACACACACACACACACACCGACCACACACACACACAAACACACCGAGAACACACACACACACACCGACAACACACACACACACACCGACAACACACACACACACAACACACACACACACACCGACAACACACACACACACACCGACCACACACACACACACACCGACAACACACACACACACACACCGACAACACACACACACACACACACCGACAACACAAACACACACACACACACCGACAACACACACACACACACACACACCGACAACACACACACACACACACACACACCGACAACAAACACACACCGACAACACACACACACACAACACACACACACCGACAACACACACACACACACACCGACCACACACACACACAAACACACCGACAACACACACACACACACCGACAACACACACACACACACCGACAACACACACACACACACACCGACAACACACACACACACACCGACAACACACACACACACACACACACACACACACACACACACACACAAACACCAGCAACACACACACACATACCGACAACACACACACACACACCGACAACACACACACACACACACCGACAACACACACACACACCGACAACACATACACACACACACACCGACAACACACACACACACACCGACAACACACACAAACACAACACACACACACACACACCGACAACACACACACACACACAGCGACAACACACAAACACAAACACACCGACAACACACACACACACACCAACAACACACACACACACACACACCGACAACACACACACACACACCGACAACACACACACACACACACACCGACAACACACACACACACACCGACAACACACACACACACACCGACAACACACACACACACACACCGACAACACACACACACACACCGACAACACACACACACACACACACACACACCGACAACACACACACACACCGACAACACACACACACACACACACACACACACACACCGACAAAACACACACGCACACACCGACAACACACACACACACACACACACACCGACAACACACACACACACACCGACAACACACACACACACACACACGACACACACACACACACCGACAACACACACACACACACACACCGACAACACACACACACACACACCGACACACACACACACACTGACAACACACACACACACACACACACCGACAACACACACACACACCGACAACACACACACACACAACACCGACAACACACACACACACACCGACAACACACACACACACACACACCGACAACACACACACACACACACACTGACAACACACACACACACACACACCGACAACACACACACACACGACACACACACACACACACACACACACCGACAACACACACACACACACCGACAACACACACACACACAACACACACACACACACCGACAACACACACACACACACACCGACAACACACACACACACACCGACAACACACACACACACACACCGACAACACACACACACACACACCGACAACACACACACACACACCGACAACACACACACACACACACCGACAACACACACACACACCGACAACACACACACACACACACACACACACACACACCGACAACACACACACACACACACACAACAACACACACACACACACCGACAACACACACACACACACCGACAACACACCACACACACACACACACCGACAACACACACACACCGACAACACACACACACACACCGACAACACACACACACACACACACCGACAACACACACACACACACACACACACCGACAACACACACACACACACACCGACACACACACACACACACACCGACAACACACACACACACACACCGACAACACACACACACACACACCGACAACACAAACACACACACACCGACAACACACACACACACACACGACAACACACACACACACACACCGACAACACACACACACACACCGACAACACACACACACACACACCGACAACACACACACACACACCGACAACACACACACACACCGACAACACACACACACACCGACAACACACACACACACACACCGACAACACACACACACACACACCGACAACACACACACACACACACCGACAACACACACACACACACACACACCGACAACACACACACACACACCGACAACACACACACACACACACCGACAACACACACACACACACACACACACACACCGACAACACACACACACACCGACAACACACACACACACACACCGACAACACACACACACACACACACACACACACACACACCGACAACACACACACACACACACACACAACGACAACACACACACACACACACACACCGACAACACACACACACACACACACCGACAACACACACACACACACCGACAACACACACACACACACACACACACACCGACAACACACACACACACACACCGACCACACACACACACACACACACCGACAACACACACACACACACCGACAACACACACACACACACCGACAACACACACACACACACACACACACACACACACCGACAACACACACACACACACACCGACCACACACACACACACACACACCGACACACACACACACACACACCGACAACACACACACACACACCGACAACACACACACACACACACCGACAACACACACACACACACCGACAACACACACACACACACACACCGACAACACACACACACACACACCGACAACACACACACACACACACACCGACAACACACACACACACACCGACAACACACACACACACACACCGACACACACACACACACACACACACACACACCACACACACACACACACACACCGACAACACACACACACACACCGACAACACACACACACACACACACACACACCGACAACACACACACACACACACCGACACACACACACACACACACACCGACAACACACACACACACACCGACAACACACACACACACACCGACAACACACACACACACACACCGACAACACACACACACACACCGACAACACACACACACACACACACACACACACACACACACACCGACAACACACACACACACACCGACAACACACACACACACACACCGACAACACACACACACACACACCGACACACACACACACACACCGACAACACACACACACACACACCGACAACACACACACACACACCGACAACACACACACACACACACCGACACACACACACACACACCGACAACACACACACACACACACCGACAACACACACACACACACACACCGACAACACACACACACACACACCGACAACACACACACACACACACCGACAACACACACACACACACCGACAACACACACACACACACGACAACACACACACACACCGACAACACACACACACACACACACCGACAACACACACACACACACACCGACAACACACACACACACACACACCGACACACACACACACACACACACACCGACAACACACACACACACACACCGACAACACACACACACACACACCGACAACACACACACACACACACACACACACACCGACACACACACACACACACACGACAACACACACACACACACACCGACAACACACACACACACACCGACAACACACACACACACACCGACAACACACACACACACACACCGACAACACACACACACACACACACCGACAACACACACACACACACCGACAACACACACACACGACAACACACACACACACACCGACACACACACACACACACACACCGACAACACACACACACACACACGACAACACACACACACACACCGACAACACACACACACACACACGACAACACACACACACACCGACAACACACACACACACACACACCGACAACACACACACACACACACCGACAACACACACACACACACACGACAACACACACACACACACACCGACAACACACACACACACACCGACAACACACACACACACACACGACACACACACACACACACACACACACACACACACCGACACACACACACACACACCGACAACACACACACACACACACCGACAACACACACACACACACACCGACACACACACACACACACACCGACAACACACACACACACACCGACAACACACACACACACACCGACAACACACACACACACACACACACACACACACACACACACACCGACAACACACACACACACACCGACAACACACACACACACACCGACAACACACACACACACACACCGACAACACACACACACACACACACCGACAACACACACACACACACACCGACAACACACACACACACACACACACACACACACACACACACACACCGACAACACACACACACACACACCGACAACACACACACACACACACCGACAACACACACACACACACACACACACACACACACACACACACACACCGACAACACACACACACACACACCGACACACACACACACACACACCGACAACACACACACACACACACGACAACACACACACACACACCGACAACACACACACACACACACCGACAACACACACACACACACCGACAACACACACACACACACACCGACAACACACACACACACACACACCGACAACACACACACACACACCGACAACACACACACACACACACGACAACACACACACACACACACCGACAACACACACACACACACACACACACACACACACACACACACACACACGACACACACACACACACACACACCGACAACACACACACACACACACGACACACACACACACACACACCGACAACACACACACACACACCGACAACACACACACACACACACCGACACACACACACACACACACACCGACAACACACACACACACACCGACAACACACACACACACCGACACACACACACACACACACCGACAACACACACACACACACACCGACAACACACACACACACACCGACAACACACACACACACACACCGACAACACACACACACACACCGACAACACACACACACACACACCGACAACACACACACACACACACACACACACACACACACCGACACACACACACACACACACCGACAACACACACACACACACCGACAACACACACACACACACACCGACAACACACACACACACACACGACAACACACACACACACACACACGACAACACACACACACACACCGACAACACACACACACACACACCGACAACACACACACACACACCGACAACACACACACACACACACACGACACACACACACACACACACACACCGACAACACACACACACACACCGACAACACACACACACACACACACACACACACACCGACAACACACACACACACACACCGACAACACACACACACACACACCGACAACACACACACACACACACCGACAACACACACACACACACACCGACAACACACACACACACACACACACACACACACACACACACACCGACACACACACACACACACCGACAACACACACACACACACACCGACAACACACACACACACACGACCACACACACACACACACACACACACACACACCGACAACACACACACACACACACCGACAACACACACACACACACACCGACAACACACACACACACACACACACACACACACACACACACACACACCGACAACACACACACACACACACACACACACACACACACACACACCGACAACACACACACACACACCGACAACACACACACACACACACCGACAACACACACACACACACACCGACAACACACACACACACACACACGACAACACACACACACACACACGACAACACACACACACACACACCGACAACACACACACACACACACCGACAACACACACACACACACACACCGACAACACACACACACACACACCGACAACACACACACACACACCGACAACACACACACACACACACACACACACACACACACCGACACACACACACACACACACACCGACAACACACACACACACACCGACAACACACACACACACACACGACAACACACACACACACACACCGACAACACACACACACACACCGACAACACACACACACACACACCGACAACACACACACACACACACCGACAACACACACACACACACACACACACACACACACACACACCGACACACACACACACACACCGACAACACACACACACACACACACGACAACACACACACACACACCGACAACACACACACACACACACCGACAACACACACACACACACACACACACACACACACACACACACACACACACCGACAACACACACACACACACACCGACAACACACACACACACACACGACAACACACACACACACACACCGACAACACACACACACACACACCGACAACACACACACACACACACGACACACACACACACACACACCGACAACACACACACACACACACCGACAACACACACACACACACCGACAACACACACACACACACACCGACACACACACACACACACACACCGACAACACACACACACACACACCGACAACACACACACACACACGACACACACACACACACACGACAACACACACACACACACACCGACAACACACACACACACACACCGACAACACACACACACACACACCGACAACACACACACACACACCGACAACACACACACACACACACCGACAACACACACACACACACACCGACAACACACACACACACACACCGACAACACACACACACACACCGACAACACACACACACACACACGACAACACACACACACACACACCGACAACACACACACACACACGACACACACACACACACACACCGACAACACACACACACACACCGACAACACACACACACACACACCGACACACACACACACACACACCGACAACACACACACACACACACACGACACACACACACACACACACCGACAACACACACACACACACCGACAACACACACACACACACACGACAACACACACACACACACACCGACAACACACACACACACACACGACACACACACACACACACCGACAACACACACACACACACACACCGACAACACACACACACACACCGACACACACACACACACACACCGACAACACACACACACACACACACACACACACACACACACCGACAACACACACACACACACCGACAACACACACACACACACACACACACACACACACACACACCGACAACACACACACACACACACCGACAACACACACACACACACCGACACACACACACACACACCGACAACACACACACACACACACCGACAACACACACACACACACACCGACACACACACACACACACACCGACAACACACACACACACACACCGACAACACACACACACACACCGACAACACACACACACACACACGACAACACACACACACACACCGACAACACACACACACACACGACAACACACACACACACACACCGACAACACACACACACACACACCGACAACACACACACACACACCGACAACACACACACACACACACCGACAACACACACACACACACCGACACACACACACACACACACACACACACACACCGACAACACACACACACACACACCGACAACACACACACACACACACCGACAACACACACACACACACCGACAACACACACACACACACACGACACACACACACACACACACCGACAACACACACACACACACCACACACACACGACAACACACACACACACACACCGACAACACACACACACACACACGACACACACACACACACACACACCGACAACACACACACACACACACACACACACACACACACACACACACACCGACAACACACACACACACACCGACAACACACACACACACACCGACAACACACACACACACACACCGACAACACACACACACACACCGACAACACACACACACACACACCGACAACACACACACACACACCGACAACACACACACACACACACACGACAACACACACACACACACACCGACAACACACACACACACACACCGACAACACACACACACACACACACACACACACACACACACACACCGACAACACACACACACACACACCGACACACACACACACACACACCGACAACACACACACACCACACACACACACACACACCGACAACACACACACACACACACCGACACACACACACACACACACACACACCGACAACACACACACACACACACCGACAACACACACACACACACACACCGACAACACACACACACACACACCGACACACACACACACACACACCGACAACACACACACACACACACACGACAACACACACACACACACACCGACAACACACACACACACACACACGACAACACACACACACACCGACAACACACACACACACACACACACACACACACACACACACACACACACACCGACAACACACACACACACACACCGACAACACACACACACACACACCGACAACACACACACACACACACGACAACACACACACACACACACCGACAACACACACACACACACCGACAACACACACACACACACACACGACACACACACACACACACACACACACCGACAACACACACACACACACCGACAACACACACACACACACCGACAACACACACACACACACACCGACAACACACACACACACACACCGACAACACACACACACACACCGACAACACACACACACACACACCGACAACACACACACACACACACCGACAACACACACACACACACCGACAACACACACACACACACACCGACAACACACACACACACACACACACGACACACACACACACACACACCGACAACACACACACACACACCGACAACACACACACACACACACACACACACACCGACACACACACACACGACAACACACACACACACACCGACAACACACACACACACACCGACAACACACACACACACACACCGACAACACACACACACACACACCGACAACACACACACACACACACACGACACACACACACACACACCGACAACACACACACACACACACGACACACACACACACACACACCGACAACACACACACACACACACCGACAACACACACACACACACACCGACAACACACACACACACACACACACACACACACACACACACACACCGACAACACACACACACACACACACACACACACACACACACACACACACACACCGACAACACACACACACACACCGACAACACACACACACACACACCGACACACACACACACACACACCGACAACACACACACACACACCGACAACACACACACACACACACACACACACACACACACCGACAACACACACACACACACACACACACACACACACACACCACACACACACACACACCGACAACACACACACACACACACCGACAACACACACACACACACACCGACACACACACACACACACACACACCGACAACACACACACACACACACCGACAACACACACACACACACACCGACAACACACACACACACACCGACAACACACACACACACACACCGACAACACACACACACACACACACACACACACACACACACACCGACACACACACACACACACCGACAACACACACACACACACACACACACACACACACACACACACCGACAACACACACACACACACGACAACACACACACACACACACCGACAACACACACACACACACCGACAACACACACACACACACACACCGACAACACACACACACACACACCGACAACACACACACACACACACCGACAACACACACACACACACGACACACACACACACACACACACACACACACACACACACACACACACACACACACACACACACACACACACACACCGACACACACACACACACACACCGACAACACACACACACACACCGACAACACACACACACACACACCGACAACACACACACACACACACGACAACACACACACACACACACCGACAACACACACACACACACACACGACACACACACACACACACACACCGACAACACACACACACACACCGACACACACACACACACACACGACAACACACACACACACACGACAACACACACACACACACCGACAACACACACACACACACCGACAACACACACACACACACACACCGACAACACACACACACACACCGACAACACACACACACACACCGACACACACACACACACACACACACACACACACCGACAACACACACACACACACACCGACACACACACACACACACACACCGACACACACACACACACACACCGACAACACACACACACACACACACCGACAACACACACACACACACACGACAACACACACACACACACACGACACACACACACACACACACCGACAACACACACACACACACCGACAACACACACACACACACACACAACACACACACACACACACCGACAACACACACACACACACACACACACACACACACACACACACACACACGACAACACACACACACACACACCGACAACACACACACACACACACGACACACACACACACACACACCGACAACACACACACACACACACCGACAACACACACACACACACACACACACGACAACACACACACACACACACCGACAACACACACACACACACCGACAACACACACACACACACCGACAACACACACACACACACGACAACACACACACACACACACCGACAACACACACACACACACACGACACACACACACACACACACCGACAACACACACACACACACCGACAACACACACACACACACACCGACACACACACACACACACACACCGACAACACACACACACGACACACACACACACACACACACACACACCGACACACACACACACACACCGACAACACACACACACACACACACACACACACGACACACACACACACACACCGACAACACACACACACACACACCGACACACACACACACACACACCGACAACACACACACACACACCGACAACACACACACACACACACCGACAACACACACACACACACACCGACACACACACACACACACACACCGACAACACACAC
This sequence comes from Salmo salar, assembly GCF_965601325.2. NCBI lineage: Eukaryota > Metazoa > Chordata > Actinopteri > Salmoniformes > Salmonidae > Salmo > Salmo salar. Next base: position 82,422 of record NW_027675705.1, read on the forward strand.
ACACACACACACACACACGACAACACACACACACACACCGACACACACACACACACACACACCGACAACACACACACACACACCGACACACACACACACACACACCGACAACACACACACACACACACCGACAACACACACACACACACGACCACACACACACACACACACACCGACAACACACACACACACACACCGACAACACACACACACACACACACACACACACACACACACACACACACACACACACACACACACACACACACACACACACACACACACACACACACACCGACAACACACACACACACACCGACAACACACACACACACACACCGACAACACACACACACACACACCGACAACACACACACACACACACACACACACACACACACACACACACACACACACACACACACACACCGACAACACACACACACACACACCGACAACACACACACACACACACGACAACACACACACACACACCGACAACACACACACACACACACACACACCGACAACACACACACACACACCGACAACACACACACACACACACCGACACACACACACACACACACCGACAACACACACACACACACACCGACAACACACACACACACACCGACAACACACACACACACACACACACACACACACACACACACACACACACACACCGACAACACACACACACACACACCGACAACACACACACACACACACCGACAACACACACACACACACCGACAACACACACACACACACCGACACACACACACACACACACACCGACAACACACACACACACACCGACAACACACACACACACACCGACAACACACACACACACACACACCGACAACACACACACACACACACCGACAACACACACACACACACCGACAACACACACACACACACACACGACACACACACACACACACACCGACAACACACACACACACACCGACAACACACACACACACACACCGACAACACACACACACACACCGACAACACACACACACACACACCGACAACACACACACACACACACACACACACACACACACACACACACACACACACACACACACACACACACACCGACAACACACACACACACACACCGACAACACACACACACACACACCGACAACACACACACACACACCGACAACACACACACACACACACCGACAACACACACACACACCGACAACACACACACACACCGACAACACACACACACACACACCGACAACACACACACACACACACGACAACACACACACACACACACCGACAACACACACACACACACACACACACACACACACACACACACACACACACACACACCGACAACACACACACACACACCGACAACACACACACACACACCACACACACACACACACACCGACAACACACACACACACACACCGACACACACACACACACACACACCGACAACACACACACACACACCGACAACACACACACACACACACCGACAACACACACACACACACCGACAACACACACACACACACCGACAACACACACACACACCGACAACACACACACACACACCGACACACACACACACACACACACCGACAACACACACACACACACACCGACAACACACACACACACACACCGACAACACACACACACACACCGACAACACACACACACACACACACACGACACACACACACACACACACACCGACAACACACACACACACACACCGACAACACACACACACACACACCGACAACACACACACACACACCGACAACACACACACACACACACCGACAACACACACACACACACCGACAACACACACACACACACCGACAACACACACACACACACACCGACAACACACACACACACACCGACAACACACACACACACACACACACACACACACACGACAACACACACACACACACACCGACAACACACACACACACACACCGACAACACACACACACACACACGACAACACACACACACACACCGACAACACACACACACACACCGACAACACACACACACACACACGACAACACACACACACACACGACAACACACACACACACACACGACAACACACACACACACACCGACAACACACACACACACACACCGACAACACACACACACACACCGACAACACACACACACACACCGACAACACACACACACACACACCGACAACACACACACACACACCGACAACACACACACACACACACCGACAACACACACACACACACACCGACAACACACACACACACACACCGACAACACACACACACACACACCGACACACACACACACACACACCGACAACACACACACACACACACACACACACACACACACACACACCACAACACACACACACACACACACACACACACACACACACACACCGACAACACACACACACACACACCGACAACACACACACACACACACGACAACACACACACACACACACCGACAACACACACACACACACCGACAACACACACACACACCGACAACACACACACACACACACCGACAACACACACACACACACACGACAACACACACACACACACACCGACAACACACACACACACACACCGACAACACACACACACACACACGACAACACACACACACACACACCGACAACACACACACACACACACACGACAACACACACACACACACACCGACACACACACACACACACCGACAACACACACACACACACACACACACACACACACACACACCGACAACACACACACACACACGACACACACACACACACACCGACAACACACACACACACACACACAACACACACACACACACACACACACCGACAACACACACACACACACACCACACACACACACACACACCGACAACACACACACACACACACGACACACACACACACACACACCGACAACACACACACACACACACCGACAACACACACACACACACACGACAACACACACACACACACACGACACACACACACACACACCGACAACACACACACACACACACACACACACACACACACACCGACAACACACACACACACACCGACACACACACACACACACACCGACAACACACACACACACACGACAACACACACACACACACACGACAACACACACACACACACACACACACACACACACACACCGACACACACACACACACACACCGACAACACACACACACACACCGACAACACACACACACACACACCGACAACACACACACACACACACCGACCACACACACACACACACACACCGACAACACACACACACACACCGACACCACACACACACACACACACACACGACAACACACACACACACACCGACAACACACACACACACACACCGACAACACACACACACACACACCGACAACACACACACACACACACCGACAACACACACACACACACACCGACAACACACACACACACACACCGACAACACACACACACACACACCGACACACACACACACACACCACACACACACACACACACACCGACAACACACACACACACACACACACACACACACACACACCGACAACACACACACACACACCGACAACACACACACACACACACCGACAACACACACACACACACACACACACACACACACACACACACACACCGACAACACACACACACACACACCGACAACACACACACACACACACACACACACACACACACACACCGACAACACACACACACACACCGACAACACACACACACACACACCGACAACACACACACACACACACACACACACACACACGACACACACACACACACACACCGACAACACACACACACACACACGACAACACACACACACACACCGACACACACACACACACACACCGACAACACACACACACACACACCGACAACACACACACACACACCGACAACACACACACACACACCGACAACACACACACACACACACCGACAACACACACACACACACCGACAACACACACACACACACACACGACACACACACACACACACCGACACACACACACACACACCGACAACACACACACACACACACACACGACACACACACACACACACACCGACAACACACACACACACACACCGACAACACACACACACACACCGACAACACACACACACACACACGACAACACACACACACACACCGACAACACACACACACACACACACACACACACACACACACACACACACCGACAACACACACACACACACCGACAACACACACACACACACACCGACAACACACACACACACACACCGACAACACACACACACACACACACACCGACAACACACACACACACACACCGACAACACACACACACACACACGACAACACACACACACACACACCGACAACACACACACACACACACACACACACACACACACACCGACACACACACACACACACACCGACAACACACACACACACACCGACAACACACACACACACACACCGACAACACACACACACACACACGACACACACACACACACACACACACACACACACACACACCGACAACACACACACACACACCGACAACACACACACACACACCGACAACACACACACACACACCGACAACACACACACACACACACACCGACAACACACACACACACACACGACACCACACACACACACACACACCGACAACACACACACACACACACCGACAACACACACACACACACCGACAACACACACACACACACACCGACAACACACACACACACACCGACAACACACACACACACACCGACAACACACACACACACACACACACACACACACACACACACACACACACACACACACACACACACACACACCGACACACACACACACACACACCGACAACACACACACACACACACACACACACACACACACACACACACACACACACACACACACACCGACA
>NW_027675705.1:92500-110153 GCF_965601325.2 Salmo salar
ACACACACACCGACAACACACACACACACACACACGACACACACACACACACACCGACAACACACACACACACACCGACAACACACACACACACACACCGACAACACACACACACACCGACAACACACACACACACACGACAACACACACACACACACCGACAACACACACACACACACACCGACAACACACACACACACACCGACAACACACACACACACACACGACAACACACACACACACACACACACACACACACACACACACACACACCGACAACACACACACACACACACACCGACAACACACACACACACACACACACACACACACACACCGACAACACACACACACACACCGACAACACACACACACACACACACGACACACACACACACACACCGACAACACACACACACACACCGACAACACACACACACACACACCGACAACACACACACACACACCGACAACACACACACACACACCGACAACACACACACACACACACCGACAACACACACACACACCGACAACACACACACACACACACCGACAACACACACACACACACACCGACACACACACACACACACACACGACACACACACACACACACCGACAACACACACACACACACACCGACAACACACACACACACACACCGACAACACACACACACACACACCGACACACACACACACACACACACCGACAACACACACACACACACACCGACAACACACACACACACAACACACACACACACACACACACACACACACACACGACAACACACACACACACACACCGACAACACACACACACACACACACGACAACACACACACACACACACCGACAACACACACACACACACACACCGACAACACACACACACACACACCGACAACACACACACACACACCGACAACACACACACACACACACCGACAACACACACACACACACACGACAACACACACACACACACACCGACAACACACACACACACACACCGACAACACACACACACACACACACACCGACACACACACACACACACACACCGACAACACACACACACACACACACGACAACACACACACACACACCGACAACACACACACACACACCGACAACACACACACACACACACACGACAACACACACACACACACCGACAACACACACACACACACACCGACAACACACACACACACACACCGACAACACACACACACACACACCGACAACACACACACACACACCGACACACACACACACACACACACCGACAACACACACACACACACCGACAACACACACACACACACACACACCGACAACACACACACACACACACCGACAACACACACACACACACACCGACAACACACACACACACACACCGACAACACACACACACACACACACGACACACACACACACACACACACCGACAACACACACACACACACCGACAACACACACACACACACACCGACAACACACACACACACACCGACAACACACACACACACACACCGACACACACACACACACACACCGACAACACACACACACACCGACAACACACACACACACACACCGACAACACACACACACACACCGACAACACACACACACACACACACGACACACACACACACACACACACACACCGACAACACACACACACACCCGACAACACACACACACACACGACACACACACACACACACACACACCGACAACACACACACACACACACCGACAACACACACACACACACACCGACAACACACACACACACACCGACAACACACACACACACACACACGACAACACACACACACCACACACACACCGACAACACACACACACACCGACAACACACACACACACACCGACAACACACACACACACACACCGACAACACACACACACACACACCGACAACACACACACACACACACACCGACAACACACACACACACACACCGACAACACACACACACACACCGACAACACACACACACACACACACACACACACACACACACACACACCGACAACACACACACACACACACCGACACACACACACACACACACACCGACAACACAACACACACACACACACCGACAACACACACACACACACACACACCGACAACACACACACACACACACACGACACACACACACACACACACCGACAACACACACACACACACACCGACAACACACACACACACACACCGACAACACACACACACACACACCGACAACACACACACACACACACCGACAACACACACACACACACCGACAACACACACACACACACCGACAACACACACACACACACCGACACACACACACACACACACCGACACACACACACACACCGACAACACACACACACACACACACACGACAACACACACACACACACACCGACAACACACACACACACACCGACAACACACACACACACACACCGACAACACACACCACACACACCGACAACACACACACACACACACCGACACACACACACACACACACCGACAACACACACACACACACACCGACACACACACACACACACACCGACAACACACACACACACACACACACACACACACACACACACACAACACCGACAACACACACACACACACCGACAACACACACACACACACCGACAACACACACACACACACACACCGACAACACACACACACACCGACACACACGACACACACAACACACACACACACACCGACAACACACACACACACACCGACAACACGCACACACACACACGACAACACACACACACACACCGACAACACACACACACACACACCGACAACACACACACACACCGACAACACACACACACCACACACACACACACCGACAACACACACACACACACACGCACACACACACACACACACACACCGACAACACACACACACACACCGACAACACACACACACGCACACACACACACACACACACACACACACACACCGACAACACACACACACACCGACAACACACACACACACACACACGACAACACACACACACACCGACACCGACACACACACACACACACACACACACACCGACAACACACACACACACACACCGACAACACACACACACACACACTGACAACACACACACACACACACCGACAACACACACACACACACACCGACAACACACACACACACACACGCCACACACACACACGACAACACACACACACACACACACACACACCGACAACACACACACACACGACAACACACACACACACACACCGACAACACACACACACACACGACGACACACACACACACACACCGACAACACACACACACACACACACACACACGCACACACACACCGACAACACACGCACGACAACACACACACACACCGACAACACACACACACACACACCGACAACACACACACACACACACGACAACACACACACACACACACCGACAACACACACACACACACACCGACACCACACACACACACACCGACAACACACACACACACACACCGACAACACACACACACGACACACACACACACACACACCGACAACACACACACACACCGACAACACACACACACACACACTGACACACACACACACACACACACCGACAACACACACACACGACACACACCGACAACACACACACACACACACACACGACACCGACACACACACACACACACACCGACAACACACACACACACACACCGACAACACACACACGACAACACACACACACGACACACACACACACACACACCGACAACACACACACACACACACACACCGACAACACACACACACACACACCGACAACACACACACACCACACACGCACACACACACACACACACACACAGACAACACACACACCGACAACACGCACACACACACACACACACACACCGACAACACACACACACACCGACAACACACACACACACACCGACAACACACACACACACACACCGACAACACACACACACACACACCGACAACACACACACACACACACCGACAACACACACACACACGCACACACACACACACACCGACAACGCACACACACACACACACACACCGACAACACACACACACACACACACCGACACACACACACACACACACGACACACCGACAACACACACACACACACCGACAACACACACACACACACACACACACCGACACCGACACACACACACACACACACCGACAACACACACACACACACACACTGACAACACACACACACACACACCGACAACACACACACACACCGACACCGACAACACACAACACACACACACCGACAACACACACACACACACACGCACCGACAACACACACGACACACACACACCGACACAACACACACACACACACACACCGACAACACACACACACACACGACAACGACACACACACACACCGACAACACACACACGACACACACACCGACAACACACACACCACACACACACACACACACCGACAACACACACACACACACACCGACAACACACACACACACACACCGACCAGCACACACACACACACACACCGACAACACACACACACACACACGACAACACACACACACACACCGACAACACACACACACACACACACACACACCGACAACACACACACACACACGACACGACAACACACACACACACACACCGACAACACACACACACACACACACCGACAACACACACACACACACACACCGACAACACACACACACACACACCGACACACACACACACACACACGACAACACACACGACAACACACACACACACACACACCGACAACACACACACACACACACACGACACACACACACACACACACACCGACAACACACACACACCGACAACACGACACACACACACACACACACACACACCGACAACACACACACACACGACACACACACCGACACACACACACGACACACACACGACAACACACACGACACCGACCACACACACACACACGACACACACACACACACACACGACACACACCGACAACACACACGACACACACACGACAACACACACACACACACCGACAACACACACACACACACACACGACAACACACACACACACACACCGACAACACACACACACACACACACACCGACAACACACACACACACACACGACACACACACACACACACACACACACACACACACACCGACAACACACACACACACACACCGACAACACACACACACACACACACCGACAACACACACACACACACACACCGACAACACACACACACACACCGACAACACACACACACACACACGACAACACACACACACACACCGACAACACACACACACACACACACGACAACACACACACACACACACCGACAACACACACACACACACCGACAACACACACACACACACACACACACACGACAACACACACACACACACCGACAACACACACACACACACACCGACAACACACACACACACACCGACACACACACACACACACACACCGACAACACACACACACACACACACGACACACACACACACACACACACACACACACACACACACACACACACCGACAACACACACACACACACACCGACAACACACACACACACACACCGACAACACACACACACACCACACACACACACACACACCGACAACACACACACACACACACCGACAACACACACACACACACCGACACACACACACACACACACACACCGACACACACACACACACACACCGACAACACACACACACACACCGACAACACACACACACACACACCGACAACACACACACACACACACACACACACACACACACACACACACACACACACACACCGACAACACACACACACACACACCGACAACACACACACACACACACACGACACACACACACACACACACCGACACACACACACACACCGACAACACACACACACACACGACACACACACACACACACACCGACAACACACACACACACACACACCGACAACACACACACACACACCGACAACACACACACACACACACACACACACACACACACACACACACACACACACACACACCGACAACACACACACACACACACCGACAACACACACACACACACCGCACACACACGACACACACACACACACACCGACAACACACACACACACACCGACAACACACACACACACACCGACAACACACACGACACACACACTGACAACACACACACACACACCGACAACACACGACACACACAACACACACACACACACACCGACAACACACACACACACACACACACCGACAACACACACACACACACCGACAACACACACACACACACCGACAACACACACACACACACCGACACACACACACACACACACCCGACAACACACACACACACACACCGACAACACACACACACACACCGACAACACACACACACACACCGACAACACACACACACACACGACCACACACACACACACACACCGACAACACACACACACACCGACAACACACACACACACACACCGACAACACACACACACACACCGACAACACACACACACACACCGACAACACACACACACACACACACACACACCGACAACACACACACACACACACGACAACACACACACACACACCGACAACACACACACACACACACACACGACACACACACACACACACACACCGACAACACACACACACACACACACACACACACACACCGACAACACACACACACACACCGACAACACACACACACACCGACAACACACACACACACACACCGACAACACCACACACACACACCGACAACACACACACACACACACCGACAACACACACACACACACCGACAACACACACACACACACCGACAACACACACACACACACACACCGACACACACACCACACACACACGACACACACACACACACACACACCGACAACACACACACACACACACCGACAACACACACACACACCGACACACACACACACACACACCGACAACACACACACACACACACCGACAACACACACACACACACACACACCAGACAACACACACACACACACACCGACAACACACACACACACACACACCGACAACACACACACACACACACGACACACACACACACACACACACACCGACAACACACACACACACACCGACAACACACACACACAACACACACACACACCGACAACACACACACACACACCGACAACACACACACACACACCGACAACACACACACACACACCGACACACACACACACACACGACAACACACACACACACACACGACACACACACACACACACACACGACACACACACACCACACACACACACACACACACACACCGACAACACACACACACACACCACCGACAACACACACACACACACACACGACAACACACACACACACACCGACACACACACACACACCACACACACACGACACACACACACACACACACACCGACAACACACACACACACACCACAACACACACACACACACACACACACACACACACACACACACACACACACACACACCGACAACACACACACACACACACCGACACACACACACACACACACCGACAACACACACACACACACACACGACAACACACACACACACACACCGACACACACACAACACACACACACACACACACACACCGACAACACACACACCACACACCGACACACACACACACACACACACACACCGACAACACACACACACACACACGACAACACACACACACACCGACAACACACACACACACACACACACCACACACACACACACACACACACACACACACACACACACCACACCGACAACACACACACACACACACACACACACACACACACACACCGACAACACACACACACACACACACCGACACACACACACACACACACACCGACAACACACACACACACACACCGACACACACACACACACACCGACAACACACACACACACACACACCGACAACACACACACACACACACCGACAACACACACACACACACCACCACACACACACACACACCGACAACACACACACACACCGACAACACACACACACACACACACCGACACACACACACACACACACCGACAACACACACACACACACCGACAACACACACACACACACACGACAACACACACACACACACCGACACACACACACACACACACCGACAACACACACACACACACCACAACACACACACACACACACCGACAACACACACACACACACACAGACACACACACACACACACACACCGACAACACACACACACACACACACACACACACACGACAACACACACACACACACACAGACAACACACACACACCACACCGACAACACACACACACACACCGACAACACACACACACACACACACGACACCACACACACACACCGACAACACACACACACACACACGACAACACACACACACACACACCGACAACACACACACACACACACACGACACACACACACACACACACACACACCGACAACACACACACACACACACCGACAACACACACACACACACACGACAACACACACACACACACACCGACAACACACACACACACACACCGACAACACACACACACACACCGACAACACACACACACACACACCGACACACACACACACACACACCGACAACAACACACACACACACCGACAACACACACACACACACCGACAACACACACACACACACACACCGACAACACACACACACACACACCGACACACACACACACACACACCGACAACACACACACACACACACCGACACACACACACACACACACCGACAACACACACACACACACACGACACACACACCACACACACACACACACACACACACCGACAACACACACACACACACACGACAACACACACACACACACCGACAACACACACACACACACACGACAACACACACACACACACACACCGACAACACACACACACACACACCGACAACACACACACACACACACCGACACACAACACACACACACACCGACAACACACACACACACACGACAACACACACACACACACACCGACAACACACACACACACACACCGACAACACACACACACACACACACGACACACACACACACACACACACACACACACACACCGACAACACACACACACACACCGACAACACACACACACACACCGACAACACACACACACACCGACAACACACACACACACACCGACAACACACACACACACACCGACACACACACACACACACACACACCGACAACACACACACACACACACACGACAACACACACACACACACCGACAACACACACACACACACACCGACAACACACACACACACACACACACACCGACACACACACACACACACACACCGACAACACACACACACACACACGACAACACACACACACACACACGACACACACACACACACACACCGACAACACACACACACACACACACACACACACACACCGACACACACACACACACACACGACACACACACACACACACACCGACAACACACACACACACACACACGACACACACACACACACCGACACACACACACACACACACACCGACAACACACACACACACACGACAACACACACACAACACACACACACACACACACACCGACAACACACACACACACACACACCGACAACACACACACACACACCGACAACACACACACACACACCGACAACACACACACACACCGACAACACACACACACACCGACAACACACACACACACACACCGACAACACACACACACACACCGACAACACACACACACACACCGACAACACACACACACACACACCGACAACACCACACACACACACACACACACACACACCACACACACACACACGACAACACACACACACACACACCGACAACACACACACACACGACACACACACACACACACACACCGACAACACACACACACACACGACCACACACACACACACACACACCGACAACACACACACACACACACCGACAACACACACACACACACCGACAACACACACACACACACACCGACAACACACACACACACACACACGACAACACACACACACACACACCGACAACACACACACACACACACCGACAACACACACACACACACCGACAACACACACACACACACACACCGACAACACACACACACACACACCGACAACACACACACACACACACGACACACACACACACACACACCGACAACACACACACACCGACACACACAACACACACACACGACAACACACACACACACACACCGACAACACACACACACACACCGACAACACACACACACACACACCGACAACACACACCACACACACACCGACAACACACACACACACACACCGACACACACACACACACACCGACAACACACACACACACGACACCACACACACACACACACACCGACAACACACACACACACACACCGACAACACACACACACACACCGACAACACACACACACACACGACAACACACACACACACACACACGACAACACACACACACACCGACAACACACACACACACACACACACACACACACACACACCGACAACACACACACACACACACCGACAACACACACACACACACACGACAACACACCACACACACACACCGACAACACACACACACACACACACCGACAACACACACACACACACGACAACACACACACACACACCGACAACACACACACACACACACCGACAACACACACACACACACCGACAACACACACACACACACACACCGACAACACACACACACAACACACACACACACACACCGACAACACACACACACACACGACAACACACACACACACACACACGACAACACACACACACACACCGACAACGACACACACACACACACCGACAACACACACACACACACACCGACAACACACACACACACACACACCGACAACCACACACACACACACCGACAACACACACACACACGACACACACGACACACACACACCGACAACACACACACACACACACCGACAACACACACACACACACACGCACACACACACACACACACGCAACACACACACACACACACCGACAACACACACACACACACACGACACACACACACACACACCGACAACACACACACACACACCGACAACACACACACACACACACCGACACACACACACACACACACACACACACACCGACAACACACACACACACACCGACCAACACACACACACACACACCGACAACACACACACACACACCGACAACACACACACACACCGACAACACACACACACACACACACACACACACCACACACACACACCGACAACACACACACACACACACCGACAACACACACACACACACACCACGACAACACACACACACCGACAACACACACACACACACACACCGACAACACACACACACACACACCGACAACACACACACACACACACACACACGACAACACACACACACACACACACAACACCGACACACACACACACACCGACAACACACACACACACACCGACAACACACACACACACACACCGACAACACACACACACACACACACCGACAACACACACACACACACGACAACGACACACACACACACACCGACAACACACACACACACACACCGACACACACACACACACACACCGACAACACACACACACACACACCGACAACACACACACACACACACACCGACAACACACACACACACACACGACAACACACACACACACAACACCGACAACACACACACACACACCGACAACACACACACACACACCGACAACACACACACACACACCGACAACACACACACACACACCGACAACACACACACACACACCGACACACACACACACACACCGACAACACACACACACACACCGACAACACACACACACACACGCACACACACACACACACACCGACACACACACACACACACACACCGACAACACACACACACACACACACCGACACACACACACACACACACCGACAACACACACACACACACGACACACACACACACACACACACACGACACACACACACACACACACACCGACAACACACACACACACACCGACAACACACACACACACACACACGACAACACACACACACACACACCGACAACACACACACACACACCGACAACACACACACACACACCGACACACACACACACACACACCGACAACACACACACACACACCACACACACACACACACACACACACACCGACAACACACACACACACACACCGACAACACACACACACACCCACACACACACACACACACACACACACACACCGACAACACACACACACACCGACACACACACACACACACACACACCGACAACACACACACACACACCGACAACACACACACACACCACACCACACACACACACACACACCGACAACACACACACACACACACCGACAACACACACACACACACCGACAACACACACACACACACACACACACACACACACACACACACACACGACACACACACACACACACCGACACACACACACACACACACACCGACAACACACACACACACACCGACAACACACACACACACACCGACACACACACACACACACACACCGACAACAACACAC
The DNA here is from genome assembly GCF_965601325.2 of Salmo salar. NCBI lineage: Eukaryota > Metazoa > Chordata > Actinopteri > Salmoniformes > Salmonidae > Salmo > Salmo salar. Next base: position 105,510 of record NW_027675705.1, read on the forward strand.
ACACACACCGACAACACACACACACACACACCGACAACACACACACACACACCGACAACACACACACACACACACACACACACACACACACGACACACACACACACACACCGACACCACACACACACACACACACGACAACACACACACACACACCGACAACACACACACACACACCGACAACACACACACACACACACACACACACACACACACCACACACACACACACACACGACAACACACACACACACACACACACACCGACAACACACACACACACACACCGACAACACACACACACACACACGACAACACACACACACACACACACCGACAACACACACACACACACACCGACAACACACACACACACCACCGACAACACACACACACACACACACACACACACACACACACACACACCGACAACACACACACACACACACACACACACACACACACACACACACCACAACACACACACACACACCGACAACACACACACACACACCGACAACACACACACACACACACACACACACACACACACGACACACACACACAACACACCGACAACACACACACACACACCGACAACACACACACACACACACGACAACACACACACACACACACACACAACACACACACACACACACACACACACACACACACACACACACACACACCGACAACACACACACACACACACACCGACAACACACACACACACACACACACGACAACACACACACACACACACACCGACAACACACACACACACACCACGACACACACACACACACACACCGACAACACACACACACACACCGACAACACACACACACACACACCGACAACACACACACACACACACACGACAACACACACACACACACGACACACACACACACACACACACACCGACACACACACCACACACACACCGACAACACACACACACACACACCGACACACACACACACACACCGACAACACACACACACACACACGACAACACACACACACACACACACGACAACACACACACACACACCGACAACACACACACACACACACGACACACACACACACACACCGACAACACACACACACACACACACACACACACACACACGACACCACAACACACACACACACACCGACACACACACACACACACCGACAACACACACACACACACACACACACCGACACACACACACACACACACCGACAACACACACACACACACACGACAACACACACACACACACCGACAACACACACACACACACACAACACGACAACACACACACACACCGACAACACACACACACACACACACACACACACACACACACACACACACACCGACAACACACACACACACACCGACAACACACACACACACACACGACAACACACACACACACCGACAACACACACACACACACACCGACACACACACACACACACACCGACACACACACACACACACACACGACAACACACACACACACACACACCGACAACACACACACACACACACCGACACACACACACACACACCGACAACACACACACACACACACCGACAACACACACACACACACACACACCACACACACACACACACCGACAACACACACACACACACACCGACAACACACACACACACACCGACAACCACACACACACACACACACACACACACACACACACCGACAACACACACACACACACACACACACACACACACACACACACACACCGACACACACACACACACGACACACACACACACACACACCGACAACACACACACACACACGACAACACACACACACACACACCGACAACACACACACAACACACACCGACAACACACACACACACACACCGACAACACACACACACACACCGACAACACACACACACACACACACCGACAACACACACACACACACCGACAACACACACACACACACACACGACAACCACACACACACACACACACACACACACACACACACCGACAACACACACACACACACACCGACAACACACACACACACACCGACAACACACACACACACACACCGACACACACACACACACACCGACAACACACACACACACACACCGACAACACACACACACACACACCGACAACACACACACACACACACACCACACACACACACACAGCACACACACACACACACCGACAACACACACACACACACACGACAACACACACACACACACCGACAACACACACACACACACACACACACACACACACACACACCGACAACACACACACACACACCGACAACACACACACACACACACACACACACACACACCGACAACACACACACACACACACCGACAACACACACACACACACACCGACAACACACACACACACACACACACACACACCACACACACACACACACACGACAACACACACACACACGACACACACACACACACACACACACACCGACAACACACACACACACACACCGACAACACACACACACACACACACACACACACACACCGACAACACACACACACACACACACCGACAACACACACACACACACAACACGACACACACACACACACACCGACAACACACACACACACCGACAACACACACACACACACACCACACACACACACACACACCACACACACACACACACCGACAACACACACACACACACACACCGACAACACACACACACACCGACACACACACACACACACACACACACACACACACACACACGACACACACACACACACACACCGACAACACACACACACACACACCGACAACACACACACACACACCACACACACACACACACACCGACAACAACACACACACACACACACCGACAACACACACACACACACCGACACACACACACACACACACACCGACAACACACACACACACACCGACAACACACACACACACACACCGACACACACACACACACACCGACAACACACACACACACACACACCGACAACACACACACACACACACACACCACACACACACACACCGACAACACACACACACACACACACCGACAACACACACACACACACACCGACACACACACACACACACACACACGACAACACACACACACACACCGACAACACACACACACACACGACAACACACACACACACACCGACAACACACACACACACACACACACACACACCGACAACACACACACACACACACCGACAACACACACACACACACCGACAACACACACACACACACACCGACAACACACACACACACACCGACAACACACACACACACACACGACAACACACACACACACACCGACAACACACACACACACACACCGACAACACACACACACACACACACACACACACACACACACACACACACACACACAACACACACACACACACACACACACCGACACACACACACACCGACAACACACACACACACACACGACAACACACACACACACACACCGACAACACACACACACACACCGACAACACGACACACACACACACACACACACACGACACACACACACACACACACACCGACACACACACACACACGACACCGACACACACACACCGACAACACACACACACACACACACACACACACACACACCGACAACACACACACACACACACACACCGACAACACACACACACGCACACACACCGACAACACACACACACACACACACACGACAACACACACACACACACCGACAACACACACACACACACACCGACAACACACACACACACACACCGACAACACACACACACACACACACACGACACACACACACACACCGACAACACACGACACACACACACACACACACACACACACACACCGACAACACACACACACACACGACACACGACACACACACACACACCGACAACACACACACACACACACGACAACACACACACACACACGACACACGACACACACACACACACACACGACAACACACACACACACACACCGACAACACACACACACACACCGACAACACACACACACACACACCACACACACACACACACGACACACACACACACACACACCGACAACACACACACACACACACACACACACACACACGACAACACACACACACACCGACACACACACACACACACGACAACACACACGACACACACACACCGACAACACACACACACACAGCACACCACAACACACACACACACACACACACCGACACACACACACACACACCACACACACACACACCGACAACACACACACACACACGACACACACACACACACACCGACACACCACACACACACACCGACACACACACACACACACACGACAACAACACACACACACCGACAACACACACACACACACACCGACAACACACACACACACACAACACCGACAACACACACACACACACCGACAACACACACACACACACACCGACAACACACACACACACACACACCGACAACACACACACACACACACAACACACACACACACACACACACGACACACACACACACACACACCG